>NW_026610992.1:0-139017 GCF_029499605.1 Hyla sarda
GGTGGTGCACTGTACCCGAAGATACTGCCATATCGGGTCAATGCATAGGGCGACGGAAGCAAGCTTCGAAATCGGCCCCCGTTCTCAAAAATCCATTTAATATATGGTCCCCAGATAGGGGACGTATCAGATATTAAACTGATAAGAACAGATACTACACTTGATCTTAGCCAAAAGGCCGAGAAGCGATAACCGTGAAAGGGGCGGGCCCAACAAGGTCCCCTTCATGGGCACTATCACTGCTTGCTGTCAGGGAGGCTGCCAGACAATTTTCCATGCACACTCTGGGCTGGGGGGCAGTCAACCACCAGTACACACAGCAGAACCTAAACCCATACCATTATTGCTAAGCAGCAAGACAGGGGCCCATTGCACTCCCACGGGGCCTTTTTAAATGCAATCCATAACCCGGATTTGCCAGGAACCCTTCTTACTCCTCCTACTTGCATGTGACACTGGGCTTAGGATCTGCATAGGAAACACACACACAAGCACACACCTACCTTTGTTGCCTGCAGATGCCTCCTTGGCTGTCCCCAAACGGTATCAAACCAACACCCACGGGAAGCTGTAAGCATAGAGGACATGCCTGCACCCCATTGGACTTACCTGTGTGGGTTAAATCCGGGTTATTTGACAACCTATGGCGGTGATGGTTCTGCTCAGGCAGAGCAGTGCTGATGCTCCTCATAAAGCTGTCGCTGCTGTGAAGGTTCTAGGTGACATCACAAATCCCTATGGTTACATACACAACAAAGCTGGGTTGTTGTTGTTTACACTCTGCAAGGCCTGTGGAAGTGAGTGACATCATAGCACTGTAGTTCTGAGGGTTCAAGATGGATGCAACAATCTCCTGTTGCTTCTATGAAGGCCGTAATAGACGACATCACCAAACAGCTCCATAGTCACATACACAGCAAAGGAGAGATGTTGTTTACACCTAGTGATGTCAGTGGTATTGAGTGACATCACAGCACAGTGCTAAGGCTCCTGGGCCTGGACACAGCAGCGGCTGCAATATCTCAACGGAGAATACGTTTATATCTATGTGTGTGTTTGCGCATATATATATATATATATATATATATATATATATATTTCTCCGCCGAAATCACTTTTAAACCCATTTCCACCTTTTTTTCCCTTCTCTTCCTCTTACTTTTTTTTCACGTTTTTTTACGTTTTTCTCCTTTTCGCCTCTTTTCTGGGCGTATTATTCTTCTTTTTCTTCTTTTTTTTCGTCTAATGCATACCCCATCAGTGCAGCAATGCTTATTCAATACCGCCAGCAGATGGAGACACTGGGGGATAATTTTCTAAGGATTTATACTGATTTTTCCTGTCTGAATTTGTCGCACAGAAAGTTGCAGGCCAAATATGTGTGACATTTCTGCGACTTTAGCTTCTAGAGCATTTTTACAACATTATACATAGGTGCTGAATACATAAAAAGCGACTGTTCAGCGACAGACAAGTCGCATCGGCTGAAAGTAGGCCAGAATGTCAGTCCATGTTGGAGCAGGTTTAGATACAGTCTAAAGCATAGATCTCAAAGTCTGTGCACAGAATTTAGCAAGGGCCTCGCACCTTCTGATGCATCAGGTAGGTGCACAATAGCATAGCCTAACCCTCTGTACTTTGGTCTATATTGATGCGGGACATAGACAGCCAGCTGATGACCAATCCATTAGTGCAATGGATGGCTGGAAGCATTTGTCTTTGCCTTTGCAATACCACAGAAGCAATGCATGGTCAATGTACAGCAATGACACACCTGTGTGAACAGCCAGGAGACCCCCCCCCCCATGTTATGTTACATAGTTACATAGTTAGTACGGTCGAAAAAAGACATATGTCCATCAAGTTCAACCAGGGAATTAAGGGGTAGGGGTGTGGCGCGATATTAGGGAAGGGATGAGATTTTATATTTCTTCATAAGCATTAATCTTATTTTGTCAATTAGGAACATTCAGCACCCACCCGCTATCAAGGCAGCTGCCTATCATGTCATGCCCTACCTGCACAGGTGTGCTGGCTACTCAAATGATCCAATTAAGGAGGCCATTTAGTCAGCAGCAGCAGAAGTCCTGTGCCTGGATGCTCCAACAGGGGCCAGACACAAGCAGAAGCAGAAGCAGCAGAAGCAGCAGCAGCACCACCTTTTGTTTTTTGGCTGCAGCAGCAGCAAGGCCCACAGGGCTGGCTAGCTGGCTAGCCAGCAAGCAGGTAGCAATGAAAGTAGGAATCTTTCTTTTTAACCCTGTAAGGGGGTGGTGCACTGTACCCGAAGATACTGCCATATCGGGTCAATGCATAGGGCGACGGAAGCAAGCTTCGAAATCGGCCCCCGTTCTCAAAAATCCATTTAATATATGGTCCCCAGATAGGGGACGTATCAGATATTAAACTGATAAGAACAGATACTACACTTGATCTTAGCCAAAAGGCCGAGAAGCGATAACCGTGAAAGGGGCGGGCCCAACAAGGTCCCCTTCATGGGCACTATCACTGCTTGCTGTCAGGGAGGCTGCCAGACAATTTTCCATGCACACTCTGGGCTGGGGGGCAGTCAACCACCAGTACACACAGCAGAACCTAAACCCATACCATTATTGCTAAGCAGCAAGACAGGGGCCCATTGCACTCCCACGGGGCCTTTTTAAATGCAATCCATAACCCGGATTTGCCAGGAACCCTTCTTACTCCTCCTACTTGCATGTGACACTGGGCTTAGGATCTGCATAGGAAACACACACACAAGCACACACCTACCTTTGTTGCCTGCAGATGCCTCCTTGGCTGTCCCCAAACGGTATCAAACCAACACCCACGGGAAGCTGTAAGCATAGAGGACATGCCTGCACCCCATTGGACTTACCTGTGTGGGTTAAATCCGGGTTATTTGACAACCTATGGCGGTGATGGTTCTGCTCAGGCAGAGCAGTGCTGATGCTCCTCATAAAGCTGTCGCTGCTGTGAAGGTTCTAGGTGACATCACAAATCCCTATGGTTACATACACAACAAAGCTGGGTTGTTGTTGTTTACACTCTGCAAGGCCTGTGGAAGTGAGTGACATCATAGCACTGTAGTTCTGAGGGTTCAAGATGGATGCAACAATCTCCTGTTGCTTCTATGAAGGCCGTAATAGACGACATCACCAAACAGCTCCATAGTCACATACACAGCAAAGGAGAGATGTTGTTTACACCTAGTGATGTCAGTGGTATTGAGTGACATCACAGCACAGTGCTAAGGCTCCTGGGCCTGGACACAGCAGCGGCTGCAATATCTCAACGGAGAATACGTTTATATCTATGTGTGTGTGTGCGCATATATATATATATATATATATATATATATATATATATATTTCTCCGCCGAAATCACTTTTAAACCCATTTCCACCTTTTTTTCCCTTCTCTTCCTCTTACTTTTTTTTCACGTTTTTTTACGTTTTTCTCCTTTTCGCCTCTTTTCTGGGCGTATTATTCTTCTTTTTCTTCTTTTTTTTCGTCTAATGCATACCCCATCAGTGCAGCAATGCTTATTCAATACCGCCAGCAGATGGAGACACTGGGGGATAATTTTCTAAGGATTTATACTGATTTTTCCTGTCTGAATTTGTCGCACAGAAAGTTGCAGGCCAAATATGTGTGACATTTCTGCGACTTTAGCTTCTAGAGCATTTTTACAACATTATACATAGGTGCTGAATACATAAAAAGCGACTGTTCAGCGACAGACAAGTCGCATCGGCTGAAAGTAGGCCAGAATGTCAGTCCATGTTGGAGCAGGTTTAGATACAGTCTAAAGCATAGATCTCAAAGTCTGTGCACAGAATTTAGCAAGGGCCTCGCACCTTCTGATGCATCAGGTAGGTGCACAATAGCATAGCCTAACCCTCTGTACTTTGGTCTATATTGATGCGGGACATAGACAGCCAGCTGATGACCAATCCATTAGTGCAATGGATGGCTGGAAGCATTTGTCTTTGCCTTTGCAATACCACAGAAGCAATGCATGGTCAATGTACAGCAATGACACACCTGTGTGAACAGCCAGGAGACCCCCCCCCCCCCCCATGTTATGTTACATAGTTACATAGTTAGTACGGTCGAAAAAAGACATATGTCCATCAAGTTCAACCAGGGAATTAAGGGGTAGGGGTGTGGCGCGATATTGGGGAAGGGATGAGATTTTATATTTCTTCATAAGCATTAATCTTATTTTGTCAATTAGGAACATTCAGCACCCACCCGCTATCAAGGCAGCTGCCTATCATGTCATGCCCTACCTGCACAGGTGTGCTGGCTACTCAAATGATCCAATTAAGGAGGCCATTTAGTCAGCAGCAGCAGAAGTCCTGTGCCTGGACGCTCCAACAGGGGCCAGACACAAGCAGAAGCAGAAGCAGCAGAAGCAGCAGCAGCACCACCTTTTGTTTTTTGGCTGCAGCAGCAGCAAGGCCCACAGGGCTGGCTAGCTGGCTAGCCAGCAAGCAGGTAGCAATGAAAGTAGGAATCTTTCTTTTTAACCCTGTAAGGGGGTGGTGCACTGTACCCGAAGATACTGCCATATCGGGTCAATGCATAGGGCGACGGAAGCAAGCTTCGAAATCGGCCCCCGTTCTCAAAAATCCATTTAATATATGGTCCCCAGATAGGGGACGTATCAGATATTAAACTGATAAGAACAGATACTACACTTGATCTTAGCCAAAAGGCCGAGAAGCGATAACCGTGAAAGGGGCGGGCCCAACAAGGTCCCCTTCATGGGCACTATCACTGCTTGCTGTCAGGGAGGCTGCCAGACAATTTTCCATGCACACTCTGGGCTGGGGGGCAGTCAACCACCAGTACACACAGCAGAACCTAAACCCATACCATTATTGCTAAGCAGCAAGACAGGGGCCCATTGCACTCCCACGGGGCCTTTTTAAATGCAATCCATAACCCGGATTTGCCAGGAACCCTTCTTACTCCTCCTACTTGCATGTGACACTGGGCTTAGGATCTGCATAGGAAACACACACACAAGCACACACCTACCTTTGTTGCCTGCAGATGCCTCCTTGGCTGTCCCCAAACGGTATCAAACCAACACCCACGGGAAGCTGTAAGCATAGAGGACATGCCTGCACCCCATTGGACTTACCTGTGTGGGTTAAATCCGGGTTATTTGACAACCTATGGCGGTGATGGTTCTGCTCAGGCAGAGCAGTGCTGATGCTCCTCATAAAGCTGTCGCTGCTGTGAAGGTTCTAGGTGACATCACAAATCCCTATGGTTACATACACAACAAAGCTGGGTTGTTGTTGTTTACACTCTGCAAGGCCTGTGGAAGTGAGTGACATCATAGCACTGTAGTTCTGAGGGTTCAAGATGGATGCAACAATCTCCTGTTGCTTCTATGAAGGCCGTAATAGACGACATCACCAAACAGCTCCATAGTCACATACACAGCAAAGGAGAGATGTTGTTTACACCTAGTGATGTCAGTGGTATTGAGTGACATCACAGCACAGTGCTAAGGCTCCTGGGCCTGGACACAGCAGCGGCTGCAATATCTCAACGGAGAATACGTTTATATCTATGTGTGTGTGTGCGCATATATATATATATATATATATATATATATATATATATATTTCTCCGCCGAAATCACTTTTAAACCCATTTCCACCTTTTTTTCCCTTCTCTTCCTCTTACTTTTTTTTCACGTTTTTTTACGTTTTTCTCCTTTTCGCCTCTTTTCTGGGCGTATTATTCTTCTTTTTCTTCTTTTTTTTCGTCTAATGCATACCCCATCAGTGCAGCAATGCTTATTCAATACCGCCAGCAGATGGAGACACTGGGGGATAATTTTCTAAGGATTTATACTGATTTTTCCTGTCTGAATTTGTCGCACAGAAAGTTGCAGGCCAAATATGTGTGACATTTCTGCGACTTTAGCTTCTAGAGCATTTTTACAACATTATACATAGGTGCTGAATACATAAAAAGCGACTGTTCAGCGACAGACAAGTCGCATCGGCTGAAAGTAGGCCAGAATGTCAGTCCATGTTGGAGCAGGTTTAGATACAGTCTAAAGCATAGATCTCAAAGTCTGTGCACAGAATTTAGCAAGGGCCTCGCACCTTCTGATGCATCAGGTAGGTGCACAATAGCATAGCCTAACCCTCTGTACTTTGGTCTATATTGATGCGGGACATAGACAGCCAGCTGATGACCAATCCATTAGTGCAATGGATGGCTGGAAGCATTTGTCTTTGCCTTTGCAATACCACAGAAGCAATGCATGGTCAATGTACAGCAATGACACACCTGTGTGAACAGCCAGGAGACCCCCCCCCCATGTTATGTTACATAGTTACATAGTTAGTACGGTCGAAAAAAGACATATGTCCATCAAGTTCAACCAGGGAATTAAGGGGTAGGGGTGTGGCGCGATATTGGGGAAGGGATGAGATTTTATATTTCTTCATAAGCATTAATCTTATTTTGTCAATTAGGAACATTCAGCACCCACCCGCTATCAAGGCAGCTGCCTATCATGTCATGCCCTACCTGCACAGGTGTGCTGGCTACTCAAATGATCCAATTAAGGAGGCCATTTAGTCAGCAGCAGCAGAAGTCCTGTGCCTGGACGCTCCAACAGGGGCCAGACACAAGCAGAAGCAGAAGCAGCAGAAGCAGCAGCAGCACCACCTTTTGTTTTTTGGCTGCAGCAGCAGCAAGGCCCACAGGGCTGGCTAGCTGGCTAGCCAGCAAGCAGGTAGCAATGAAAGTAGGAATCTTTCTTTTTAACCCTGTAAGGGGGTGGTGCACTGTACCCGAAGATACTGCCATATCGGGTCAATGCATAGGGCGACGGAAGCAAGCTTCGAAATCGGCCCCCGTTCTCAAAAATCCATTTAATATATGGTCCCCAGATAGGGGACGTATCAGATATTAAACTGATAAGAACAGATACTACACTTGATCTTAGCCAAAAGGCCGAGAAGCGATAACCGTGAAAGGGGCGGGCCCAACAAGGTCCCCTTCATGGGCACTATCACTGCTTGCTGTCAGGGAGGCTGCCAGACAATTTTCCATGCACACTCTGGGCTGGGGGGCAGTCAACCACCAGTACACACAGCAGAACCTAAACCCATACCATTATTGCTAAGCAGCAAGACAGGGGCCCATTGCACTCCCACGGGGCCTTTTTAAATGCAATCCATAACCCGGATTTGCCAGGAACCCTTCTTACTCCTCCTACTTGCATGTGACACTGGGCTTAGGATCTGCATAGGAAACACACACACAAGCACACACCTACCTTTGTTGCCTGCAGATGCCTCCTTGGCTGTCCCCAAACGGTATCAAACCAACACCCACGGGAAGCTGTAAGCATAGAGGACATGCCTGCACCCCATTGGACTTACCTGTGTGGGTTAAATCCGGGTTATTTGACAACCTATGGCGGTGATGGTTCTGCTCAGGCAGAGCAGTGCTGATGCTCCTCATAAAGCTGTCGCTGCTGTGAAGGTTCTAGGTGACATCACAAATCCCTATGGTTACATACACAACAAAGCTGGGTTGTTGTTGTTTACACTCTGCAAGGCCTGTGGAAGTGAGTGACATCATAGCACTGTAGTTCTGAGGGTTCAAGATGGATGCAACAATCTCCTGTTGCTTCTATGAAGGCCGTAATAGACGACATCACCAAACAGCTCCATAGTCACATACACAGCAAAGGAGAGATGTTGTTTACACCTAGTGATGTCAGTGGTATTGAGTGACATCACAGCACAGTGCTAAGGCTCCTGGGCCTGGACACAGCAGCGGCTGCAATATCTCAACGGAGAATACGTTTATATCTATGTGTGTGTGTGCGCATATATATATATATATATATATATATATATATATATATATATATATATATATATTTCTCCGCCGAAATCACTTTTAAACCCATTTCCACCTTTTTTTCCCTTCTCTTCCTCTTACTTTTTTTTCACGTTTTTTTACGTTTTTCTCCTTTTCGCCTCTTTTCTGGGCGTATTATTCTTCTTTTTCTTCTTTTTTTTCGTCTAATGCATACCCCATCAGTGCAGCAATGCTTATTCAATACCGCCAGCAGATGGAGACACTGGGGGATAATTTTCTAAGGATTTATACTGATTTTTCCTGTCTGAATTTGTCGCACAGAAAGTTGCAGGCCAAATATGTGTGACATTTCTGCGACTTTAGCTTCTAGAGCATTTTTACAACATTATACATAGGTGCTGAATACATAAAAAGCGACTGTTCAGCGACAGACAAGTCGCATCGGCTGAAAGTAGGCCAGAATGTCAGTCCATGTTGGAGCAGGTTTAGATACAGTCTAAAGCATAGATCTCAAAGTCTGTGCACAGAATTTAGCAAGGGCCTCGCACCTTCTGATGCATCAGGTAGGTGCACAATAGCATAGCCTAACCCTCTGTACTTTGGTCTATATTGATGCGGGACATAGACAGCCAGCTGATGACCAATCCATTAGTGCAATGGATGGCTGGAAGCATTTGTCTTTGCCTTTGCAATACCACAGAAGCAATGCATGGTCAATGTACAGCAATGACACACCTGTGTGAACAGCCAGGAGACCCCCCCCCCATGTTATGTTACATAGTTACATAGTTAGTACGGTCGAAAAAAGACATATGTCCATCAAGTTCAACCAGGGAATTAAGGGGTAGGGGTGTGGCGCGATATTGGGGAAGGGATGAGATTTTATATTTCTTCATAAGCATTAATCTTATTTTGTCAATTAGGAACATTCAGCACCCACCCGCTATCAAGGCAGCTGCCTATCATGTCATGCCCTACCTGCACAGGTGTGCTGGCTACTCAAATGATCCAATTAAGGAGGCCATTTAGTCAGCAGCAGCAGAAGTCCTGTGCCTGGACGCTCCAACAGGGGCCAGACACAAGCAGAAGCAGAAGCAGCAGAAGCAGCAGCAGCACCACCTTTTGTTTTTTGGCTGCAGCAGCAGCAAGGCCCACAGGGCTGGCTAGCTGGCTAGCCAGCAAGCAGGTAGCAATGAAAGTAGGAATCTTTCTTTTTAACCCTGTAAGGGGGGGGTGCACTGTACCCGAAGATACTGCCATATCGGGTCAATGCATAGGGCGACGGAAGCAAGCTTCGAAATCGGCCCCCGTTCTCAAAAATCCATTTAATATATGGTCCCCAGATAGGGGACGTATCAGATATTAAACTGATAAGAACAGATACTACACTTGATCTTAGCCAAAAGGCCGAGAAGCGATAACCGTGAAAGGGGCGGGCCCAACAAGGTCCCCTTCATGGGCACTATCACTGCTTGCTGTCAGGGAGGCTGCCAGACAATTTTCCATTCACACTCTGGGCTGGGGGGCAGTCAACCACCAGTACACACAGCAGAACCTAAACCCATACCATTATTGCTAAGCAGCAAGACAGGGGCCCATTGCACTCCCACGGGGCCTTTTTAAATGCAATCCATAACCCGGATTTGCCAGGAACCCTTCTTACTCCTCCTACTTGCATGTGACACTGGGCTTAGGATCTGCATAGGAAACACACACACAAGCACACACCTACCTTTGTTGCCTGCAGATGCCTCCTTGGCTGTCCCCAAACGGTATCAAACCAACACCCACGGGAAGCTGTAAGCATAGAGGACATGCCTGCACCCCATTGGACTTACCTGTGTGGGTTAAATCCGGGTTATTTGACAACCTATGGCGGTGATGGTTCTGCTCAGGCAGAGCAGTGCTGATGCTCCTCATAAAGCTGTCGCTGCTGTGAAGGTTCTAGGTGACATCACAAATCCCTATGGTTACATACACAACAAAGCTGGGTTGTTGTTGTTTACACTCTGCAAGGCCTGTGGAAGTGAGTGACATCATAGCACTGTAGTTCTGAGGGTTCAAGATGGATGCAACAATCTCCTGTTGCTTCTATGAAGGCCGTAATAGACGACATCACCAAACAGCTCCATAGTCACATACACAGCAAAGGAGAGATGTTGTTTACACCTAGTGATGTCAGTGGTATTGAGTGACATCACAGCACAGTGCTAAGGCTCCTGGGCCTGGACACAGCAGCGGCTGCAATATCTCAACGGAGAATACGTTTATATCTATGTGTGTGTGTGCGCATATATATATATATATATATATATATATATATATATATATTTCTCCGCCGAAATCACTTTTAAACCCATTTCCACCTTTTTTTCCCTTCTCTTCCTCTTACTTTTTTTTCACGTTTTTTTACGTTTTTCTCCTTTTCGCCTCTTTTCTGGGCGTATTATTCTTCTTTTTCTTCTTTTTTTTCGTCTAATGCATACCCCATCAGTGCAGCAATGCTTATTCAATACCGCCAGCAGATGGAGACACTGGGGGATAATTTTCTAAGGATTTATACTGATTTTTCCTGTCTGAATTTGTCGCACAGAAAGTTGCAGGCCAAATATGTGTGACATTTCTGCGACTTTAGCTTCTAGAGCATTTTTACAACATTATACATAGGTGCTGAATATATAAAAAGCGACTGTTCAGCGACAGACAAGTCGCATCGGCTGAAAGTAGGCCAGAATGTCAGTCCATGTTGGAGCAGGTTTAGATACAGTCTAAAGCATAGATCTCAAAGTCTGTGCACAGAATTTAGCAAGGGCCTCGCACCTTCTGATGCATCAGGTAGGTGCACAATAGCATAGCCTAACCCTCTGTACTTTGGTCTATATTGATGCGGGACATAGACAGCCAGCTGATGACCAATCCATTAGTGCAATGGATGGCTGGAAGCATTTGTCTTTGCCTTTGCAATACCACAGAAGCAATGCATGGTCAATGTACAGCAATGACACACCTGTGTGAACAGCCAGGAGACCCCCCCCCCCATGTTATGTTACATAGTTACATAGTTAGTACGGTCGAAAAAAGACATATGTCCATCAAGTTCAACCAGGGAATTAAGGGGTAGGGGTGTGGCGCGATATTGGGGAAGGGATGAGATTTTATATTTCTTCATAAGCATTAATCTTATTTTGTCAATTAGGAACATTCAGCACCCACCCGCTATCAAGGCAGCTGCCTATCATGTCATGCCCTACCTGCACAGGTGTGCTGGCTACTCAAATGATCCAATTAAGGAGGCCATTTAGTCAGCAGCAGCAGAAGTCCTGTGCCTGGACGCTCCAACAGGGGCCAGACACAAGCAGAAGCAGAAGCAGCAGAAGCAGCAGCAGCACCACCTTTTGTTTTTTGGCTGCAGCAGCAGCAAGGCCCACAGGGCTGGCTAGCTGGCTAGCCAGCAAGCAGGTAGCAATGAAAGTAGGAATCTTTCTTTTTAACCCTGTAAGGGGGTGGTGCACTGTACCCGAAGATACTGCCATATCGGGTCAATGCATAGGGCGACGGAAGCAAGCTTCGAAATCGGCCCCCGTTCTCAAAAATCCATTTAATATATGGTCCCCAGATAGGGGACGTATCAGATATTAAACTGATAAGAACAGATACTACACTTGATCTTAGCCAAAAGGCCGAGAAGCGATAACCGTGAAAGGGGCGGGCCCAACAAGGTCCCCTTCATGGGCACTATCACTGCTTGCTGTCAGGGAGGCTGCCAGACAATTTTCCATGCACACTCTGGGCTGGGGGGCAGTCAACCACCAGTACACACAGCAGAACCTAAACCCATACCATTATTGCTAAGCAGCAAGACAGGGGCCCATTGCACTCCCACGGGGCCTTTTTAAATGCAATCCATAACCCGGATTTGCCAGGAACCCTTCTTACTCCTCCTACTTGCATGTGACACTGGGCTTAGGATCTGCATAGGAAACACACACACAAGCACACACCTACCTTTGTTGCCTGCAGATGCCTCCTTGGCTGTCCCCAAACGGTATCAAACCAACACCCACGGGAAGCTGTAAGCATAGAGGACATGCCTGCACCCCATTGGACTTACCTGTGTGGGTTAAATCCGGGTTATTTGACAACCTATGGCGGTGATGGTTCTGCTCAGGCAGAGCAGTGCTGATGCTCCTCATAAAGCTGTCGCTGCTGTGAAGGTTCTAGGTGACATCACAAATCCCTATGGTTACATACACAACAAAGCTGGGTTGTTGTTGTTTACACTCTGCAAGGCCTGTGGAAGTGAGTGACATCATAGCACTGTAGTTCTGAGGGTTCAAGATGGATGCAACAATCTCCTGTTGCTTCTATGAAGGCCGTAATAGACGACATCACCAAACAGCTCCATAGTCACATACACAGCAAAGGAGAGATGTTGTTTACACCTAGTGATGTCAGTGGTATTGAGTGACATCACAGCACAGTGCTAAGGCTCCTGGGCCTGGACACAGCAGCGGCTGCAATATCTCAACGGAGAATACGTTTATATCTATGTGTGTGTGTGCGCATATATATATATATATATATATATATATATATATATATATATATATATATTTCTCCGCCGAAATCACTTTTAAACCCATTTCCACCTTTTTTTCCCTTCTCTTCCTCTTACTTTTTTTTCACGTTTTTTTACGTTTTTCTCCTTTTCGCCTCTTTTCTGGGCGTATTATTCTTCTTTTTCTTCTTTTTTTTCGTCTAATGCATACCCCATCAGTGCAGCAATGCTTATTCAATACCGCCAGCAGATGGAGACACTGGGGGATAATTTTCTAAGGATTTATACTGATTTTTCCTGTCTGAATTTGTCGCACAGAAAGTTGCAGGCCAAATATGTGTGACATTTCTGCGACTTTAGCTTCTAGAGCATTTTTACAACATTATACATAGGTGCTGAATACATAAAAAGCGACTGTTCAGCGACAGACAAGTCGCATCGGCTGAAAGTAGGCCAGAATGTCAGTCCATGTTGGAGCAGGTTTAGATACAGTCTAAAGCATAGATCTCAAAGTCTGTGCACAGAATTTAGCAAGGGCCTCGCACCTTCTGATGCATCAGGTAGGTGCACAATAGCATAGCCTAACCCTCTGTACTTTGGTCTATATTGATGCGGGACATAGACAGCCAGCTGATGACCAATCCATTAGTGCAATGGATGGCTGGAAGCATTTGTCTTTGCCTTTGCAATACCACAGAAGCAATGCATGGTCAATGTACAGCAATGACACACCTGTGTGAACAGCCAGGAGACCCCCCCCCCCATGTTATGTTACATAGTTACATAGTTAGTACGGTCGAAAAAAGACATATGTCCATCAAGTTCAACCAGGGAATTAAGGGGTAGGGGTGTGGCGCGATATTGGGGAAGGGATGAGATTTTATATTTCTTCATAAGCATTAATCTTATTTTGTCAATTAGGAACATTCAGCACCCACCCGCTATCAAGGCAGCTGCCTATCATGTCATGCCCTACCTGCACAGGTGTGCTGGCTACTCAAATGATCCAATTAAGGAGGCCATTTAGTCAGCAGCAGCAGAAGTCCTGTGCCTGGACGCTCCAACAGGGGCCAGACACAAGCAGAAGCAGAAGCAGCAGAAGCAGCAGCAGCACCACCTTTTGTTTTTTGGCTGCAGCAGCAGCAAGGCCCACAGGGCTGGCTAGCTGGCTAGCCAGCAAGCAGGTAGCAATGAAAGTAGGAATCTTTCTTTTTAACCCTGTAAGGGGGTGGTGCACTGTACCCGAAGATACTGCCATATCGGGTCAATGCATAGGGCGACGGAAGCAAGCTTCGAAATCGGCCCCCGTTCTCAAAAATCCATTTAATATATGGTCCCCAGATAGGGGACGTATCAGATATTAAACTGATAAGAACAGATACTACACTTGATCTTAGCCAAAAGGCCGAGAAGCGATAACCGTGAAAGGGGCGGGCCCAACAAGGTCCCCTTCATGGGCACTATCACTGCTTGCTGTCAGGGAGGCTGCCAGACAATTTTCCATGCACACTCTGGGCTGGGGGGCAGTCAACCACCAGTACACACAGCAGAACCTAAACCCATACCATTATTGCTAAGCAGCAAGACAGGGGCCCATTGCACTCCCACGGGGCCTTTTTAAATGCAATCCATAACCCGGATTTGCCAGGAACCCTTCTTACTCCTCCTACTTGCATGTGACACTGGGCTTAGGATCTGCATAGGAAACACACACACAAGCACACACCTACCTTTGTTGCCTGCAGATGCCTCCTTGGCTGTCCCCAAACGGTATCAAACCAACACCCACGGGAAGCTGTAAGCATAGAGGACATGCCTGCACCCCATTGGACTTACCTGTGTGGGTTAAATCCGGGTTATTTGACAACCTATGGCGGTGATGGTTCTGCTCAGGCAGAGCAGTGCTGATGCTCCTCATAAAGCTGTCGCTGCTGTGAAGGTTCTAGGTGACATCACAAATCCCTATGGTTACATACACAACAAAGCTGGGTTGTTGTTGTTTACACTCTGCAAGGCCTGTGGAAGTGAGTGACATCATAGCACTGTAGTTCTGAGGGTTCAAGATGGATGCAACAATCTCCTGTTGCTTCTATGAAGGCCGTAATAGACGACATCACCAAACAGCTCCATAGTCACATACACAGCAAAGGAGAGATGTTGTTTACACCTAGTGATGTCAGTGGTATTGAGTGACATCACAGCACAGTGCTAAGGCTCCTGGGCCTGGACACAGCAGCGGCTGCAATATCTCAACGGAGAATACGTTTATATCTATGTGTGTGTGTGCGCATATATATATATATATATATATATATATATATATATATATTTCTCCGCCGAAATCACTTTTAAACCCATTTCCACCTTTTTTTCCCTTCTCTTCCTCTTACTTTTTTTTCACGTTTTTTTACGTTTTTCTCCTTTTCGCCTCTTTTCTGGGCGTATTATTCTTCTTTTTCTTCTTTTTTTTCGTCTAATGCATACCCCATCAGTGCAGCAATGCTTATTCAATACCGCCAGCAGATGGAGACACTGGGGGATAATTTTCTAAGGATTTATACTGATTTTTCCTGTCTGAATTTGTCGCACAGAAAGTTGCAGGCCAAATATGTGTGACATTTCTGCGACTTTAGCTTCTAGAGCATTTTTACAACATTATACATAGGTGCTGAATACATAAAAAGCGACTGTTCAGCGACAGACAAGTCGCATCGGCTGAAAGTAGGCCAGAATGTCAGTCCATGTTGGAGCAGGTTTAGATACAGTCTAAAGCATAGATCTCAAAGTCTGTGCACAGAATTTAGCAAGGGCCTCGCACCTTCTGATGCATCAGGTAGGTGCACAATAGCATAGCCTAACCCTCTGTACTTTGGTCTATATTGATGCGGGACATAGACAGCCAGCTGATGACCAATCCATTAGTGCAATGGATGGCTGGAAGCATTTGTCTTTGCCTTTGCAATACCACAGAAGCAATGCATGGTCAATGTACAGCAATGACACACCTGTGTGAACAGCCAGGAGACCCCCCCCCCCATGTTATGTTACATAGTTACATAGTTAGTACGGTCGAAAAAAGACATATGTCCATCAAGTTCAACCAGGGAATTAAGGGGTAGGGGTGTGGCGCGATATTGGGGAAGGGATGAGATTTTATATTTCTTCATAAGCATTAATCTTATTTTGTCAATTAGGAACATTCAGCACCCACCCGCTATCAAGGCAGCTGCCTATCATGTCATGCCCTACCTGCACAGGTGTGCTGGCTACTCAAATGATCCAATTAAGGAGGCCATTTAGTCAGCAGCAGCAGAAGTCCTGTGCCTGGACGCTCCAACAGGGGCCAGACACAAGCAGAAGCAGAAGCAGCAGAAGCAGCAGCAGCACCACCTTTTGTTTTTTGGCTGCAGCAGCAGCAAGGCCCACAGGGCTGGCTAGCTGGCTAGCCAGCAAGCAGGTAGCAATGAAAGTAGGAATCTTTCTTTTTAACCCTGTAAGGGGGTGGTGCACTGTACCCGAAGATACTGCCATATCGGGTCAATGCATAGGGCGACGGAAGCAAGCTTCGAAATCGGCCCCCGTTCTCAAAAATCCATTTAATATATGGTCCCCAGATAGGGGACGTATCAGATATTAAACTGATAAGAACAGATACTACACTTGATCTTAGCCAAAAGGCCGAGAAGCGATAACCGTGAAAGGGGCGGGCCCAACAAGGTCCCCTTCATGGGCACTATCACTGCTTGCTGTCAGGGAGGCTGCCAGACAATTTTCCATGCACACTCTGGGCTGGGGGGCAGTCAACCACCAGTACACACAGCAGAACCTAAACCCATACCATTATTGCTAAGCAGCAAGACAGGGGCCCATTGCACTCCCACGGGGCCTTTTTAAATGCAATCCATAACCCGGATTTGCCAGGAACCCTTCTTACTCCTCCTACTTGCATGTGACACTGGGCTTAGGATCTGCATAGGAAACACACACACAAGCACACACCTACCTTTGTTGCCTGCAGATGCCTCCTTGGCTGTCCCCAAACGGTATCAAACCAACACCCACGGGAAGCTGTAAGCATAGAGGACATGCCTGCACCCCATTGGACTTACCTGTGTGGGTTAAATCCGGGTTATTTGACAACCTATGGCGGTGATGGTTCTGCTCAGGCAGAGCAGTGCTGATGCTCCTCATAAAGCTGTCGCTGCTGTGAAGGTTCTAGGTGACATCACAAATCCCTATGGTTACATACACAACAAAGCTGGGTTGTTGTTGTTTACACTCTGCAAGGCCTGTGGAAGTGAGTGACATCATAGCACTGTAGTTCTGAGGGTTCAAGATGGATGCAACAATCTCCTGTTGCTTCTATGAAGGCCGTAATAGACGACATCACCAAACAGCTCCATAGTCACATACACAGCAAAGGAGAGATGTTGTTTACACCTAGTGATGTCAGTGGTATTGAGTGACATCACAGCACAGTGCTAAGGCTCCTGGGCCTGGACACAGCAGCGGCTGCAATATCTCAACGGAGAATACGTTTATATCTATGTGTGTGTGTGCGCATATATATATATATATATATATATATATATATATATATATATTTCTCCGCCGAAATCACTTTTAAACCCATTTCCACCTTTTTTTCCCTTCTCTTCCTCTTACTTTTTTTTCACGTTTTTTTACGTTTTTCTCCTTTTCGCCTCTTTTCTGGGCGTATTATTCTTCTTTTTCTTCTTTTTTTTCGTCTAATGCATACCCCATCAGTGCAGCAATGCTTATTCAATACCGCCAGCAGATGGAGACACTGGGGGATAATTTTCTAAGGATTTATACTGATTTTTCCTGTCTGAATTTGTCGCACAGAAAGTTGCAGGCCAAATATGTGTGACATTTCTGCGACTTTAGCTTCTAGAGCATTTTTACAACATTATACATAGGTGCTGAATACATAAAAAGCGACTGTTCAGCGACAGACAAGTCGCATCGGCTGAAAGTAGGCCAGAATGTCAGTCCATGTTGGAGCAGGTTTAGATACAGTCTAAAGCATAGATCTCAAAGTCTGTGCACAGAATTTAGCAAGGGCCTCGCACCTTCTGATGCATCAGGTAGGTGCACAATAGCATAGCCTAACCCTCTGTACTTTGGTCTATATTGATGCGGGACATAGACAGCCAGCTGATGACCAATCCATTAGTGCAATGGATGGCTGGAAGCATTTGTCTTTGCCTTTGCAATACCACAGAAGCAATGCATGGTCAATGTACAGCAATGACACACCTGTGTGAACAGCCAGGAGACCCCCCCCCCCATGTTATGTTACATAGTTACATAGTTAGTACGGTCGAAAAAAGACATATGTCCATCAAGTTCAACCAGGGAATTAAGGGGTAGGGGTGTGGCGCGATATTGGGGAAGGGATGAGATTTTATATTTCTTCATAAGCATTAATCTTATTTTGTCAATTAGGAACATTCAGCACCCACCCGCTATCAAGGCAGCTGCCTATCATGTCATGCCCTACCTGCACAGGTGTGCTGGCTACTCAAATGATCCAATTAAGGAGGCCATTTAGTCAGCAGCAGCAGAAGTCCTGTGCCTGGACGCTCCAACAGGGGCCAGACACAAGCAGAAGCAGAAGCAGCAGCAGCACCACCTTTTGTTTTTTGGCTGCAGCAGCAAGGCCCACAGGGCTGGCTAGCTGGCTAGCCAGCAAGCAGGTAGCAATGAAAGTAGGAATCTTTCTTTTTAACCCTGTAAGGGGGTGGTGCACTGTACCCGAAGATACTGCCATATCGGGTCAATGCATAGGGCGACGGAAGCAAGCTTCGAAATCGGCCCCCGTTCTCAAAAATCCATTTAATATATGGTCCCCAGATAGGGGACGTATCAGATATTAAACTGATAAGAACAGATACTACACTTGATCTTAGCCAAAAGGCCGAGAAGCGATAACCGTGAAAGGGGCGGGCCCAACAAGGTCCCCTTCATGGGCACTATCACTGCTTGCTGTCAGGGAGGCTGCCAGACAATTTTCCATGCACACTCTGGGCTGGGGGGCAGTCAACCACCAGTACACACAGCAGAACCTAAACCCATACCATTATTGCTAAGCAGCAAGACAGGGGCCCATTGCACTCCCACGGGGCCTTTTTAAATGCAATCCATAACCCGGATTTGCCAGGAACCCTTCTTACTCCTCCTACTTGCATGTGACACTGGGCTTAGGATCTGCATAGGAAACACACACACAAGCACACACCTACCTTTGTTGCCTGCAGATGCCTCCTTGGCTGTCCCCAAACGGTATCAAACCAACACCCACGGGAAGCTGTAAGCATAGAGGACATGCCTGCACCCCATTGGACTTACCTGTGTGGGTTAAATCCGGGTTATTTGACAACCTATGGCGGTGATGGTTCTGCTCAGGCAGAGCAGTGCTGATGCTCCTCATAAAGCTGTCGCTGCTGTGAAGGTTCTAGGTGACATCACAAATCCCTATGGTTACATACACAACAAAGCTGGGTTGTTGTTGTTTACACTCTGCAAGGCCTGTGGAAGTGAGTGACATCATAGCACTGTAGTTCTGAGGGTTCAAGATGGATGCAACAATCTCCTGTTGCTTCTATGAAGGCCGTAATAGACGACATCACCAAACAGCTCCATAGTCACATACACAGCAAAGGAGAGATGTTGTTTACACCTAGTGATGTCAGTGGTATTGAGTGACATCACAGCACAGTGCTAAGGCTCCTGGGCCTGGACACAGCAGCGGCTGCAATATCTCAACGGAGAATACGTTTATATCTATGTGTGTGTGTGCGCATATATATATATATATATATATATATATATATATATATATATATTTCTCCGCCGAAATCACTTTTAAACCCATTTCCACCTTTTTTTCCCTTCTCTTCCTCTTACTTTTTTTTCACGTTTTTTTACGTTTTTCTCCTTTTCGCCTCTTTTCTGGGCGTATTATTCTTCTTTTTCTTCTTTTTTTTCGTCTAATGCATACCCCATCAGTGCAGCAATGCTTATTCAATACCGCCAGCAGATGGAGACACTGGGGGATAATTTTCTAAGGATTTATACTGATTTTTCCTGTCTGAATTTGTCGCACAGAAAGTTGCAGGCCAAATATGTGTGACATTTCTGCGACTTTAGCTTCTAGAGCATTTTTACAACATTATACATAGGTGCTGAATACATAAAAAGCGACTGTTCAGCGACAGACAAGTCGCATCGGCTGAAAGTAGGCCAGAATGTCAGTCCATGTTGGAGCAGGTTTAGATACAGTCTAAAGCATAGATCTCAAAGTCTGTGCACAGAATTTAGCAAGGGCCTCGCACCTTCTGATGCATCAGGTAGGTGCACAATAGCATAGCCTAACCCTCTGTACTTTGGTCTATATTGATGCGGGACATAGACAGCCAGCTGATGACCAATCCATTAGTGCAATGGATGGCTGGAAGCATTTGTCTTTGCCTTTGCAATACCACAGAAGCAATGCATGGTCAATGTACAGCAATGACACACCTGTGTGAACAGCCAGGAGACCCCCCCCCCCATGTTATGTTACATAGTTACATAGTTAGTACGGTCGAAAAAAGACATATGTCCATCAAGTTCAACCAGGGAATTAAGGGGTAGGGGTGTGGCGCGATATTGGGGAAGGGATGAGATTTTATATTTCTTCATAAGCATTAATCTTATTTTGTCAATTAGGAACATTCAGCACCCACCCGCTATCAAGGCAGCTGCCTATCATGTCATGCCCTACCTGCACAGGTGTGCTGGCTACTCAAATGATCCAATTAAGGAGGCCATTTAGTCAGCAGCAGCAGAAGTCCTGTGCCTGGACGCTCCAACAGGGGCCAGACACAAGCAGAAGCAGAAGCAGCAGAAGCAGCAGCAGCACCACCTTTTGTTTTTTGGCTGCAGCAGCAAGGCCCACAGGGCTGGCTAGCTGGCTAGCCAGCAAGCAGGTAGCAATGAAAGTAGGAATCTTTCTTTTTAACCCTGTAAGGGGGTGGTGCACTGTACCCGAAGATACTGCCATATCGGGTCAATGCATAGGGCGACGGAAGCAAGCTTCGAAATCGGCCCCCGTTCTCAAAAATCCATTTAATATATGGTCCCCAGATAGGGGACGTATCAGATATTAAACTGATAAGAACAGATACTACACTTGATCTTAGCCAAAAGGCCGAGAAGCGATAACCGTGAAAGGGGCGGGCCCAACAAGGTCCCCTTCATGGGCACTATCACTGCTTGCTGTCAGGGAGGCTGCCAGACAATTTTCCATGCACACTCTGGGCTGGGGGGCAGTCAACCACCAGTACACACAGCAGAACCTAAACCCATACCATTATTGCTAAGCAGCAAGACAGGGGCCCATTGCACTCCCACGGGGCCTTTTTAAATGCAATCCATAACCCGGATTTGCCAGGAACCCTTCTTACTCCTCCTACTTGCATGTGACACTGGGCTTAGGATCTGCATAGGAAACACACACACAAGCACACACCTACCTTTGTTGCCTGCAGATGCCTCCTTGGCTGTCCCCAAACGGTATCAAACCAACACCCACGGGAAGCTGTAAGCATAGAGGACATGCCTGCACCCCATTGGACTTACCTGTGTGGGTTAAATCCGGGTTATTTGACAACCTATGGCGGTGATGGTTCTGCTCAGGCAGAGCAGTGCTGATGCTCCTCATAAAGCTGTCGCTGCTGTGAAGGTTCTAGGTGACATCACAAATCCCTATGGTTACATACACAACAAAGCTGGGTTGTTGTTGTTTACACTCTGCAAGGCCTGTGGAAGTGAGTGACATCATAGCACTGTAGTTCTGAGGGTTCAAGATGGATGCAACAATCTCCTGTTGCTTCTATGAAGGCCGTAATAGACGACATCACCAAACAGCTCCATAGTCACATACACAGCAAAGGAGAGATGTTGTTTACACCTAGTGATGTCAGTGGTATTGAGTGACATCACAGCACAGTGCTAAGGCTCCTGGGCCTGGACACAGCAGCGGCTGCAATATCTCAACGGAGAATACGTTTATATCTATGTGTGTGTGTGCGCATATATATATATATATATATATATATATATATATATATATATTTCTCCGCCGAAATCACTTTTAAACCCATTTCCACCTTTTTTTCCCTTCTCTTCCTCTTACTTTTTTTTCACGTTTTTTTACGTTTTTCTCCTTTTCGCCTCTTTTCTGGGCGTATTATTCTTCTTTTTCTTCTTTTTTTTCGTCTAATGCATACCCCATCAGTGCAGCAATGCTTATTCAATACCGCCAGCAGATGGAGACACTGGGGGATAATTTTCTAAGGATTTATACTGATTTTTCCTGTCTGAATTTGTCGCACAGAAAGTTGCAGGCCAAATATGTGTGACATTTCTGCGACTTTAGCTTCTAGAGCATTTTTACAACATTATACATAGGTGCTGAATACATAAAAAGCGACTGTTCAGCGACAGACAAGTCGCATCGGCTGAAAGTAGGCCAGAATGTCAGTCCATGTTGGAGCAGGTTTAGATACAGTCTAAAGCATAGATCTCAAAGTCTGTGCACAGAATTTAGCAAGGGCCTCGCACCTTCTGATGCATCAGGTAGGTGCACAATAGCATAGCCTAACCCTCTGTACTTTGGTCTATATTGATGCGGGACATAGACAGCCAGCTGATGACCAATCCATTAGTGCAATGGATGGCTGGAAGCATTTGTCTTTGCCTTTGCAATACCACAGAAGCAATGCATGGTCAATGTACAGCAATGACACACCTGTGTGAACAGCCAGGAGACCCCCCCCCCCATGTTATGTTACATAGTTACATAGTTAGTACGGTCGAAAAAAGACATATGTCCATCAAGTTCAACCAGGGAATTAAGGGGTAGGGGTGTGGCGCGATATTGGGGAAGGGATGAGATTTTATATTTCTTCATAAGCATTAATCTTATTTTGTCAATTAGGAACATTCAGCACCCACCCGCTATCAAGGCAGCTGCCTATCATGTCATGCCCTACCTGCACAGGTGTGCTGGCTACTCAAATGATCCAATTAAGGAGGCCATTTAGTCAGCAGCAGCAGAAGTCCTGTGCCTGGACGCTCCAACAGGGGCCAGACACAAGCAGAAGCAGCAGAAGCAGCAGCAGCACCACCTTTTGTTTTTTGGCTGCAGCAGCAAGGCCCACAGGGCTGGCTAGCTGGCTAGCCAGCAAGCAGGTAGCAATGAAAGTAGGAATCTTTCTTTTTAACCCTGTAAGGGGGTGGTGCACTGTACCCGAAGATACTGCCATATCGGGTCAATGCATAGGGCGACGGAAGCAAGCTTCGAAAT
Organism: Hyla sarda; assembly: GCF_029499605.1. Lineage (NCBI taxonomy): Eukaryota > Metazoa > Chordata > Amphibia > Anura > Hylidae > Hyla > Hyla sarda. Next base: position 22,809 of record NW_026610992.1, read on the forward strand.
CGGCCCCCGTTCTCAAAAATCCATTTAATATATGGTCCCCAGATAGGGGACGTATCAGATATTAAACTGATAAGAACAGATACTACACTTGATCTTAGCCAAAAGGCCGAGAAGCGATAACCGTGAAAGGGGCGGGCCCAACAAGGTCCCCTTCATGGGCACTATCACTGCTTGCTGTCAGGGAGGCTGCCAGACAATTTTCCATGCACACTCTGGGCTGGGGGGCAGTCAACCACCAGTACACACAGCAGAACCTAAACCCATACCATTATTGCTAAGCAGCAAGACAGGGGCCCATTGCACTCCCACGGGGCCTTTTTAAATGCAATCCATAACCCGGATTTGCCAGGAACCCTTCTTACTCCTCCTACTTGCATGTGACACTGGGCTTAGGATCTGCATAGGAAACACACACACAAGCACACACCTACCTTTGTTGCCTGCAGATGCCTCCTTGGCTGTCCCCAAACGGTATCAAACCAACACCCACGGGAAGCTGTAAGCATAGAGGACATGCCTGCACCCCATTGGACTTACCTGTGTGGGTTAAATCCGGGTTATTTGACAACCTATGGCGGTGATGGTTCTGCTCAGGCAGAGCAGTGCTGATGCTCCTCATAAAGCTGTCGCTGCTGTGAAGGTTCTAGGTGACATCACAAATCCCTATGGTTACATACACAACAAAGCTGGGTTGTTGTTGTTTACACTCTGCAAGGCCTGTGGAAGTGAGTGACATCATAGCACTGTAGTTCTGAGGGTTCAAGATGGATGCAACAATCTCCTGTTGCTTCTATGAAGGCCGTAATAGACGACATCACCAAACAGCTCCATAGTCACATACACAGCAAAGGAGAGATGTTGTTTACACCTAGTGATGTCAGTGGTATTGAGTGACATCACAGCACAGTGCTAAGGCTCCTGGGCCTGGACACAGCAGCGGCTGCAATATCTCAACGGAGAATACGTTTATATCTATGTGTGTGTGTGCGCATATATATATATATATATATATATATATATATATATATATATATTTCTCCGCCGAAATCACTTTTAAACCCATTTCCACCTTTTTTTCCCTTCTCTTCCTCTTACTTTTTTTTCACGTTTTTTTACGTTTTTCTCCTTTTCGCCTCTTTTCTGGGCGTATTATTCTTCTTTTTCTTCTTTTTTTTCGTCTAATGCATACCCCATCAGTGCAGCAATGCTTATTCAATACCGCCAGCAGATGGAGACACTGGGGGATAATTTTCTAAGGATTTATACTGATTTTTCCTGTCTGAATTTGTCGCACAGAAAGTTGCAGGCCAAATATGTGTGACATTTCTGCGACTTTAGCTTCTAGAGCATTTTTACAACATTATACATAGGTGCTGAATACATAAAAAGCGACTGTTCAGCGACAGACAAGTCGCATCGGCTGAAAGTAGGCCAGAATGTCAGTCCATGTTGGAGCAGGTTTAGATACAGTCTAAAGCATAGATCTCAAAGTCTGTGCACAGAATTTAGCAAGGGCCTCGCACCTTCTGATGCATCAGGTAGGTGCACAATAGCATAGCCTAACCCTCTGTACTTTGGTCTATATTGATGCGGGACATAGACAGCCAGCTGATGACCAATCCATTAGTGCAATGGATGGCTGGAAGCATTTGTCTTTGCCTTTGCAATACCACAGAAGCAATGCATGGTCAATGTACAGCAATGACACACCTGTGTGAACAGCCAGGAGACCCCCCCCCCCCATGTTATGTTACATAGTTACATAGTTAGTACGGTCGAAAAAAGACATATGTCCATCAAGTTCAAGCAGGGAATTAAGGGGTAGGGGTGTGGCGCGATATTGGGGAAGGGATGAGATTTTATATTTCTTCATAAGCATTAATCTTATTTTGTCAATTAGGAACATTCAGCACCCACCCGCTATCAAGGCAGCTGCCTATCATGTCATGCCCTACCTGCACAGGTGTGCTGGCTACTCAAATGATCCAATTAAGGAGGCCATTTAGTCAGCAGCAGCAGAAGTCCTGTGCCTGGACGCTCCAACAGGGGCCAGACACAAGCAGAAGCAGAAGCAGCAGAAGCAGCAGCAGCACCACCTTTTGTTTTTTGGCTGCAGCAGCAAGGCCCACAGGGCTGGCTAGCTGGCTAGCCAGCAAGCAGGTAGCAATGAAAGTAGGAATCTTTCTTTTTAACCCTGTAAGGGGGTGGTGCACTGTACCCGAAGATACTGCCATATCGGGTCAATGCATAGGGCGACGGAAGCAAGCTTCGAAATCGGCCCCCGTTCTCAAAAATCCATTTAATATATGGTCCCCAGATAGGGGACGTATCAGATATTAAACTGATAAGAACAGATACTACACTTGATCTTAGCCAAAAGGCCGAGAAGCGATAACCGTGAAAGGGGCGGGCCCAACAAGGTCCCCTTCATGGGCACTATCACTGCTTGCTGTCAGGGAGGCTGCCAGACAATTTTCCATGCACACTCTGGGCTGGGGGGCAGTCAACCACCAGTACACACAGCAGAACCTAAACCCATACCATTATTGCTAAGCAGCAAGACAGGGGCCCATTGCACTCCCACGGGGCCTTTTTAAATGCAATCCATAACCCGGATTTGCCAGGAACCCTTCTTACTCCTCCTACTTGCATGTGACACTGGGCTTAGGATCTGCATAGGAAACACACACACAAGCACACACCTACCTTTGTTGCCTGCAGATGCCTCCTTGGCTGTCCCCAAACGGTATCAAACCAACACCCACGGGAAGCTGTAAGCATAGAGGACATGCCTGCACCCCATTGGACTTACCTGTGTGGGTTAAATCCGGGTTATTTGACAACCTATGGCGGTGATGGTTCTGCTCAGGCAGAGCAGTGCTGATGCTCCTCATAAAGCTGTCGCTGCTGTGAAGGTTCTAGGTGACATCACAAATCCCTATGGTTACATACACAACAAAGCTGGGTTGTTGTTGTTTACACTCTGCAAGGCCTGTGGAAGTGAGTGACATCATAGCACTGTAGTTCTGAGGGTTCAAGATGGATGCAACAATCTCCTGTTGCTTCTATGAAGGCCGTAATAGACGACATCACCAAACAGCTCCATAGTCACATACACAGCAAAGGAGAGATGTTGTTTACACCTAGTGATGTCAGTGGTATTGAGTGACATCACAGCACAGTGCTAAGGCTCCTGGGCCTGGACACAGCAGCGGCTGCAATATCTCAACGGAGAATACGTTTATATCTATGTGTGTGTGCGCATATATATATATATATATATATATATATATATATATATATTTCTCCGCCGAAATCACTTTTAAACCCATTTCCACCTTTTTTTCCCTTCTCTTCCTCTTACTTTTTTTTCACGTTTTTTTACGTTTTTCTCCTTTTCGCCTCTTTTCTGGGCGTATTATTCTTCTTTTTCTTCTTTTTTTTCGTCTAATGCATACCCCATCAGTGCAGCAATGCTTATTCAATACCGCCAGCAGATGGAGACACTGGGGGATAATTTTCTAAGGATTTATACTGATTTTTCCTGTCTGAATTTGTCGCACAGAAAGTTGCAGGCCAAATATGTGTGACATTTCTGCGACTTTAGCTTCTAGAGCATTTTTACAACATTATACATAGGTGCTGAATACATAAAAAGCGACTGTTCAGCGACAGACAAGTCGCATCGGCTGAAAGTAGGCCAGAATGTCAGTCCATGTTGGAGCAGGTTTAGATACAGTCTAAAGCATAGATCTCAAAGTCTGTGCACAGAATTTAGCAAGGGCCTCGCACCTTCTGATGCATCAGGTAGGTGCACAATAGCATAGCCTAACCCTCTGTACTTTGGTCTATATTGATGCGGGACATAGACAGCCAGCTGATGACCAATCCATTAGTGCAATGGATGGCTGGAAGCATTTGTCTTTGCCTTTGCAATACCACAGAAGCAATGCATGGTCAATGTACAGCAATGACACACCTGTGTGAACAGCCAGGAGACCCCCCCCCCCCATGTTATGTTACATAGTTACATAGTTAGTACGGTCGAAAAAAGACATATGTCCATCAAGTTCAACCAGGGAATTAAGGGGTAGGGGTGTGGCGCGATATTGGGGAAGGGATGAGATTTTATATTTCTTCATAAGCATTAATCTTATTTTGTCAATTAGGAACATTCAGCACCCACCCGCTATCAAGGCAGCTGCCTATCATGTCATGCCCTACCTGCACAGGTGTGCTGGCTACTCAAATGATCCAATTAAGGAGGCCATTTAGTCAGCAGCAGCAGAAGTCCTGTGCCTGGACGCTCCAACAGGGGCCAGACACAAGCAGAAGCAGAAGCAGCAGAAGCAGCAGCAGCACCACCTTTTGTTTTTTGGCTGCAGCAGCAGCAAGGCCCACAGGGCTGGCTAGCTGGCTAGCCAGCAAGCAGGTAGCAATGAAAGTAGGAATCTTTCTTTTTAACCCTGTAAGGGGGTGGTGCACTGTACCCGAAGATACTGCCATATCGGGTCAATGCATAGGGCGACGGAAGCAAGCTTCGAAATCGGCCCCCGTTCTCAAAAATCCATTTAATATATGGTCCCCAGATAGGGGACGTATCAGATATTAAACTGATAAGAACAGATACTACACTTGATCTTAGCCAAAAGGCCGAGAAGCGATAACCGTGAAAGGGGCGGGCCCAACAAGGTCCCCTTCATGGGCACTATCACTGCTTGCTGTCAGGGAGGCTGCCAGACAATTTTCCATGCACACTCTGGGCTGGGGGGCAGTCAACCACCAGTACACACAGCAGAACCTAAACCCATACCATTATTGCTAAGCAGCAAGACAGGGGCCCATTGCACTCCCACGGGGCCTTTTTAAATGCAATCCATAACCCGGATTTGCCAGGAACCCTTCTTACTCCTCCTACTTGCATGTGACACTGGGCTTAGGATCTGCATAGGAAACACACACACAAGCACACACCTACCTTTGTTGCCTGCAGATGCCTCCTTGGCTGTCCCCAAACGGTATCAAACCAACACCCACGGGAAGCTGTAAGCATAGAGGACATGCCTGCACCCCATTGGACTTACCTGTGTGGGTTAAATCCGGGTTATTTGACAACCTATGGCGGTGATGGTTCTGCTCAGGCAGAGCAGTGCTGATGCTCCTCATAAAGCTGTCGCTGCTGTGAAGGTTCTAGGTGACATCACAAATCCCTATGGTTACATACACAACAAAGCTGGGTTGTTGTTGTTTACACTCTGCAAGGCCTGTGGAAGTGAGTGACATCATAGCACTGTAGTTCTGAGGGTTCAAGATGGATGCAACAATCTCCTGTTGCTTCTATGAAGGCCGTAATAGACGACATCACCAAACAGCTCCATAGTCACATACACAGCAAAGGAGAGATGTTGTTTACACCTAGTGATGTCAGTGGTATTGAGTGACATCACAGCACAGTGCTAAGGCTCCTGGGCCTGGACACAGCAGCGGCTGCAATATCTCAACGGAGAATACGTTTATATCTATGTGTGTGTGTGCGCATATATATATATATATATATATATATATATATATATATATATATTTCTCCGCCGAAATCACTTTTAAACCCATTTCCACCTTTTTTTCCCTTCTCTTCCTCTTACTTTTTTTTCACGTTTTTTTACGTTTTTCTCCTTTTCGCCTCTTTTCTGGGCGTATTATTCTTCTTTTTCTTCTTTTTTTTCGTCTAATGCATACCCCATCAGTGCAGCAATGCTTATTCAATACCGCCAGCAGATGGAGACACTGGGGGATAATTTTCTAAGGATTTATACTGATTTTTCCTGTCTGAATTTGTCGCACAGAAAGTTGCAGGCCAAATATGTGTGACATTTCTGCGACTTTAGCTTCTAGAGCATTTTTACAACATTATACATAGGTGCTGAATACATAAAAAGCGACTGTTCAGCGACAGACAAGTCGCATCGGCTGAAAGTAGGCCAGAATGTCAGTCCATGTTGGAGCAGGTTTAGATACAGTCTAAAGCATAGATCTCAAAGTCTGTGCACAGAATTTAGCAAGGGCCTCGCACCTTCTGATGCATCAGGTAGGTGCACAATAGCATAGCCTAACCCTCTGTACTTTGGTCTATATTGATGCGGGACATAGACAGCCAGCTGATGACCAATCCATTAGTGCAATGGATGGCTGGAAGCATTTGTCTTTGCCTTTGCAATACCACAGAAGCAATGCATGGTCAATGTACAGCAATGACACACCTGTGTGAACAGCCAGGAGACCCCCCCCCCCCCATGTTATGTTACATAGTTACATAGTTAGTACGGTCGAAAAAAGACATATGTCCATCAAGTTCAACCAGGGAATTAAGGGGTAGGGGTGTGGCGCGATATTGGGGAAGGGATGAGATTTTATATTTCTTCATAAGCATTAATCTTATTTTGTCAATTAGGAACATTCAGCACCCACCCGCTATCAAGGCAGCTGCCTATCATGTCATGCCCTACCTGCACAGGTGTGCTGGCTACTCAAATGATCCAATTAAGGAGGCCATTTAGTCAGCAGCAGCAGAAGTCCTGTGCCTGGACGCTCCAACAGGGGCCAGACACAAGCAGAAGCAGAAGCAGCAGAAGCAGCAGCAGCACCACCTTTTGTTTTTTGGCTGCAGCAGCAGCAAGGCCCACAGGGCTGGCTAGCTGGCTAGCCAGCAAGCAGGTAGCAATGAAAGTAGGAATCTTTCTTTTTAACCCTGTAAGGGGGTGGTGCACTGTACCCGAAGATACTGCCATATCGGGTCAATGCATAGGGCGACGGAAGCAAGCTTCGAAATCGGCCCCCGTTCTCAAAAATCCATTTAATATATGGTCCCCAGATAGGGGACGTATCAGATATTAAACTGATAAGAACAGATACTACACTTGATCTTAGCCAAAAGGCCGAGAAGCGATAACCGTGAAAGGGGCGGGCCCAACAAGGTCCCCTTCATGGGCACTATCACTGCTTGCTGTCAGGGAGGCTGCCAGACAATTTTCCATGCACACTCTGGGCTGGGGGGCAGTCAACCACCAGTACACACAGCAGAACCTAAACCCATACCATTATTGCTAAGCAGCAAGACAGGGGCCCATTGCACTCCCACGGGGCCTTTTTAAATGCAATCCATAACCCGGATTTGCCAGGAACCCTTCTTACTCCTCCTACTTGCATGTGACACTGGGCTTAGGATCTGCATAGGAAACACACACACAAGCACACACCTACCTTTGTTGCCTGCAGATGCCTCCTTGGCTGTCCCCAAACGGTATCAAACCAACACCCACGGGAAGCTGTAAGCATAGAGGACATGCCTGCACCCCATTGGACTTACCTGTGTGGGTTAAATCCGGGTTATTTGACAACCTATGGCGGTGATGGTTCTGCTCAGGCAGAGCAGTGCTGATGCTCCTCATAAAGCTGTCGCTGCTGTGAAGGTTCTAGGTGACATCACAAATCCCTATGGTTACATACACAACAAAGCTGGGTTGTTGTTGTTTACACTCTGCAAGGCCTGTGGAAGTGAGTGACATCATAGCACTGTAGTTCTGAGGGTTCAAGATGGATGCAACAATCTCCTGTTGCTTCTATGAAGGCCGTAATAGACGACATCACCAAACAGCTCCATAGTCACATACACAGCAAAGGAGAGATGTTGTTTACACCTAGTGATGTCAGTGGTATTGAGTGACATCACAGCACAGTGCTAAGGCTCCTGGGCCTGGACACAGCAGCGGCTGCAATATCTCAACGGAGAATACGTTTATATCTATGTGTGTGTGTGCGCATATATATATATATATATATATATATATATATATATATATATATATTTCTCCGCCGAAATCACTTTTAAACCCATTTCCACCTTTTTTTCCCTTCTCTTCCTCTTACTTTTTTTTCACGTTTTTTTACGTTTTTCTCCTTTTCGCCTCTTTTCTGGGCGTATTATTCTTCTTTTTCTTCTTTTTTTTCGTCTAATGCATACCCCATCAGTGCAGCAATGCTTATTCAATACCGCCAGCAGATGGAGACACTGGGGGATAATTTTCTAAGGATTTATACTGATTTTTCCTGTCTGAATTTGTCGCACAGAAAGTTGCAGGCCAAATATGTGTGACATTTCTGCGACTTTAGCTTCTAGAGCATTTTTACAACATTATACATAGGTGCTGAATACATAAAAAGCGACTGTTCAGCGACAGACAAGTCGCATCGGCTGAAAGTAGGCCAGAATGTCAGTCCATGTTGGAGCAGGTTTAGATACAGTCTAAAGCATAGATCTCAAAGTCTGTGCACAGAATTTAGCAAGGGCCTCGCACCTTCTGATGCATCAGGTAGGTGCACAATAGCATAGCCTAACCCTCTGTACTTTGGTCTATATTGATGCGGGACATAGACAGCCAGCTGATGACCAATCCATTAGTGCAATGGATGGCTGGAAGCATTTGTCTTTGCCTTTGCAATACCACAGAAGCAATGCATGGTCAATGTACAGCAATGACACACCTGTGTGAACAGCCAGGAGACCCCCCCCCCCCATGTTATGTTACATAGTTACATAGTTAGTACGGTCGAAAAAAGACATATGTCCATCAAGTTCAACCAGGGAATTAAGGGGTAGGGGTGTGGCGCGATATTGGGGAAGGGATGAGATTTTATATTTCTTCATAAGCATTAATCTTATTTTGTCAATTAGGAACATTCAGCACCCACCCGCTATCAAGGCAGCTGCCTATCATGTCATGCCCTACCTGCACAGGTGTGCTGGCTACTCAAATGATCCAATTAAGGAGGCCATTTAGTCAGCAGCAGCAGAAGTCCTGTGCCTGGACGCTCCAACAGGGGCCAGACACAAGCAGAAGCAGAAGCAGCAGAAGCAGCAGCAGCACCACCTTTTGTTTTTTGGCTGCAGCAGCAGCAGCAAGGCCCACAGGGCTGGCTAGCCAGCAAGCAGGTAGCAATGAAAGTAGGAATCTTTCTTTTTAACCCTGTAAGGGGGTGGTGCACTGTACCCGAAGATACTGCCATATCGGGTCAATGCATAGGGCGACGGAAGCAAGCTTCGAAATCGGCCCCCGTTCTCAAAAATCCATTTAATATATGGTCCCCAGATAGGGGACGTATCAGATATTAAACTGATAAGAACAGATTTTTTTTTTTTAGTTAACCCTCAGAACTCCATCAGAGCTCTAAGATCTTATTTGAGCTTGATTTTTTTGTTCATCATCAGGAAAACCCGTTTTTCTTTATTTCTTTATCTCTTTTTTTTTTTTTTTTTTTTTAAACAATAAAAGAAACCATATTTAAAACATAAAAAAAACATAAAAAAATTATCAAACCAAAACTAACCATACTATAATTCTATAATTTCTTAAAGAAAAATTACCCAAATGTCATTCCTCTTCTCCATGCAAAGACCATCAAGAAGTCTAAGAAACCACAAGTTATAGATCCACTCAGCATCTCACTTTTGGCTGGAATCGCCAGCCACGCTGGAACCTTGTATGTTTCCACAAATCTATCTATATCTGCGTGAAAGGAACAATAGACTTTATCCCTTGCTTCATTGACTTTGATTCCCAATCTTTCTTTCAGATTTCCCAAATCCTCGTCAAAGGCTTTTTTCTCTTTTTTTGACACACTCTTGAAGACAACATCAAGAGAGCCTCCATACTCTACCGGTACATATTCTTCTTCATTTTCTTTCCTTTTCTTCTCCTCCATCACTTTCCTGGTTGGAGTTTCCTCCTCTTCAGGTTCTTCCCTCACATCAGTTTCCTCCTCCCTACTTCGTTTCATAACCTCCTTTTTCTTCTTCTTCTTCTTAGGACACATTATTGCCAGGTGTCCCTCATCACCACATAGATGACACTTTTTCTTCACCTTACATGCTTCTGGCTCATGGCCTTCTTCTTGGCATTTATAGCACCAAACAATATCACAAAAATCTTTCCTATGGCCATACCTTTTACACTTTCGACAAAAGTCGTCCATGCCTGAAAAGAACAGGTCCCCATTTACTGGGCCAATCTTAAAACGCCCTGGGGGATAAATTAGGTTTCCATCGGGTGTTTTCTGAAACTTCACTTGAAATTTCCACTTTGTCGTCCAAAGTCCATATTGATTATAGATCTTGCCTTTTGGCTTCACCTCCTCACAGAATCTAGAAAGGAACAGAACAATCTCTTCTTCTGTGATATACGGACTGTACATCCTCACAGTTATAAGTCTTTCCCGAGTCGGGAAATGGGGAGTAATCTCTACCCCTCCCAACTTAGGGTGCGACTTCCACAGCAATGCTTTATTGCAGAACACACCATAGTCCTCCTCCGAAACCAGAACCACATCATAGACTCCACTTCTTGGAAATTCCAGCATCGATAATATCTGGTCCTTCCTCAGCTCAAAAAGCTGGAACAAAATCTCCTCCACCACGAAGAATAAACCTCTCTCCTTCTTTCCAGCATCCAAAAGAGTAATTCGGACTCCATTTCGTAGTCTGGCGTAGCTAGGTACACCTCCAGCAGACTCTTCTTTCTTGTCAGCCTCCTCCATCGCAGAAAAAACACCTCCCCTACTGCAGGCAGGTAGGTAGGTAGGTAGGTGGTGATCGCTCCTCGTTGCCCGGGGACTAAGCCGCCACCCTGATGTCAGCAAGGGGGTTTAGTCCCACCATATAGATGGGACGATCCCCCAGGGAAAAGGAGCGGGTACCCCGGGCACCTTCCAGCCAGATCAAGCAAGCAGATACTACACTTGATCTTAGCCAAAAGGCCGAGAAGCGATAACCGTGAAAGGGGCGGGCCCAACAAGGTCCCCTTCATGGGCACTATCACTGCTTGCTGTCAGGGAGGCTGCCAGACAATTTTCCATGCACACTCTGGGCTGGGGGGCAGTCAACCACCAGTACACACAGCAGAACCTAAACCCATACCATTATTGCTAAGCAGCAAGACAGGGGCCCATTGCACTCCCACGGGGCCTTTTTAAATGCAATCCATAACCCGGATTTGCCAGGAACCCTTCTTACTCCTCCTACTTGCATGTGACACTGGGCTTAGGATCTGCATAGGAAACACACACACAAGCACACACCTACCTTTGTTGCCTGCAGATGCCTCCTTGGCTGTCCCCAAACGGTATCAAACCAACACCCACGGGAAGCTGTAAGCATAGAGGACATGCCTGCACCCCATTGGACTTACCTGTGTGGGTTAAATCCGGGTTATTTGACAACCTATGGCGGTGATGGTTCTGCTCAGGCAGAGCAGTGCTGATGCTCCTCATAAAGCTGTCGCTGCTGTGAAGGTTCTAGGTGACATCACAAATCCCTATGGTTACATACACAACAAAGCTGGGTTGTTGTTGTTTACACTCTGCAAGGCCTGTGGAAGTGAGTGACATCATAGCACTGTAGTTCTGAGGGTTCAAGATGGATGCAACAATCTCCTGTTGCTTCTATGAAGGCCGTAATAGACGACATCACCAAACAGCTCCATAGTCACATACACAGCAAAGGAGAGATGTTGTTTACACCTAGTGATGTCAGTGGTATTGAGTGACATCACAGCACAGTGCTAAGGCTCCTGGGCCTGGACACAGCAGCGGCTGCAATATCTCAACGGAGAATACGTTTATATCTATGTGTGTGTGTGCGCATATATATATATATATATAGCACAGGAGAATTAGAGCAGCACGTCCCACAATGTAATGATAGCGGTGCAAGCAGCGAGTGGAGCCCCGGTCAAGGCAATTCAGACATCAAGGAAGGATGCCGCAGCACACGGAAGGTTCAAAAGTGTAAACAGTGGTTTATTCCATGATAATACAAGTTAGCAACGTTTCTGCTGCCAGTGCAGCCTTTGTCAAGCAACAAAATGGTGACCAAACAAGATATTTATATGCAAATGAACAAACAAATCAATCAAATCAATTAGTGTGGATACAGTGTAAAAAATACATTTACGATATAGGGTAATTAAGACCACTATAATATACATGTTGTACAAGTGCTCTGCAGTGATTTAAAATCGATATACATAAGCAAGGGCTGCAAGTAAAGTTATAAACAATATAACATTATAAATAGTCTTAACAAGATTACATGTGTACCTAATAATTAGGAACGGGGGCTGAATGGTCACGTGATCCCGACTCGTCTCCATGTAAACCGCCGTTGCTGTAGGTAACAGCGGAGCTATGGTGTGTGTAATCGCAGGACGCCAAAATCATCTTCATTTATATTTATAATTTTTTTAATCGCTACTCTTCTTATTTCTTTATTTTCAATTTTATTTTAATACTTTTATATCCATATTTATTTATCCATTTTTTTATTTTATTTTTTCTATATCTTTATTTTATTTTCATTATTACTATTATTATTTTATTATTTCTATTATTTTTTTATTTTTTTTATTTATTTATTTATTATTTTATTTTCTTTTATTTTATTTTTAAATTCACTCTATATGTACTTATTCCCTGCTCATCCCTTTCTTTACACATACCCTTCCTTTCGAGGAAATACTCAGGGTATCAATGTCTACACATTTTTATTTATCTTTTTCCACTTTCCACACATTTTTATTATCTATACACTTATAATGCCTATAAACTTATTTTTATTCACTATATGCACACATAGGATACTCTCTCTCCCTATCTCTCTTTTGCCCTGAGAGACTTCAACTAGATAGATTAGATTCCTCTTCCTTTCTCTTAACCACCATGGCAGTACAATGATCATTTTTTCTAATGCGCATGCCCGGACTTAGGAGCGGTCACGTGACACCCTGGTCAGCTGACACAGTGGGGCCGCGCGGCCACTCCTGGCGTCCTGCGATTACACACACCATAGCTCCGCTGTTACCTACAGCAACGGCGGTTTACATGGAGACGAGTCGGGATCACGTGACCATTCAGCCCCCGTTCCTAATTATTAGGTACACATGTAATCTTGTTAAGACTATTTATAATGTTATATTGTTTATAACTTTACTTGCAGCCCTTGCTTATGTATATCGATTTTAAATCACTGCAGAGCACTTGTACAACATGTATATTATAGTGGTCTTAATTACCCTATATCGTAAATGTATTTTTTACACTGTATCCACACTAATTGATTTGATTGATTTGTTTGTTCATTTGCATATAAATATCTTGTTTGGTCACCATTTTGTTGCTTGACAAAGGCTGCACTGGCAGCAGAAACGTTGCTAACTTGTATTATCATGGAATAAACCACTGTTTACACTTTTGAACCTTCCGTGTGCTGCGGCATCCTTCCTTGATGTCTGAATTGCCTTGACCGGGGCTCCACTCGCTGCTTGCACCGCTATCATTACATTGTGGGACGTGCTGCTCTAATTCTCCTGTGCTGTATTCAAGTTGGTCGCTGGAGCGTGCACCCCTGATTATGGATCCTTCATCATCTGAGACCACTACAGTGATTCCTGCTAATACCTTTTCCTACTCAGCTGGGGACATCGACAGAATTCTAGGTAACATCAGTAAAGATGCTGCATTTCTACGTACGCCTTCCTTGGTGGACTTACAAAGGCAGTATACTAATGAGACCAAGCGATTGACTGCATTGAATTTACATCTCACTACATTATGTGAATACTTCCGATCCCAACGTATTCCCCGTGGCCTCCGCTACCAACCTCGAGATAATGCCTATTCCCAAGATCTGGAATACAGATCTAAATTTGAACTTATTTCTAACAAATATTCATTTGATTTGATGGTACTTAATATGGAATTTCTTCAGAAAGATGCACAAGATACCCAAGCCAGGATTGCTACAATCGTGACCTCCCTTCATTCAATCTGTACGGAAGAAGATTTTTCAAAGATTGTGGACAAACAGGAACAATTTCTCCAAAAATTTAAAGTGGACCAAGAAACTACCAAACGCCATAAATGGCAACGTGACAATTCCGATTACACAATCGGACGTATATATATGTGGGGGGAAAATTCGTCCCAGAAACGATTTCGCAAAAATAAGGACTCTAATATGGACTTTGATAATGCTATTTCTAATGCTAACTCTGCTGATAATACTAACCCTAATTTTTTAGGAATAAGTCAATCTACAGAAAGAAATCCACCAGGCGGGGAGGCCGCAGACACAGACGGTCCCGTCAAAACCCGCGCGCAGAGGAACTCCAAGGCAATTCAAGCCAAATTGCCATTCAAGAAAAAATAGAACCACCTTTAACGGTAAATATATCCTCTACTGTATTAACATCTGACCAACTGACATTACTTGCTAAGGGCCTTAATTATTGTCCAACGAGTCAAACTGACTGGTTCCAATTGGAACTTGATTTATTGCAATTCTTTAGAAAGATTAAGTTAAAAATTTGGTTTTTTGAACACCCAGTTAGAGATAGCATATTTATACCCTCGAATGCACTGCAATCCGACTGTTTTAACTTTTCGGATTTTGATTTATGTATACCAAGCCGGTTCCAGCCTTCTATAGACTCCTGCAGTTTTGAAACATATTGTCAATTTGTTAGACGCGATATTGAACAATTTAAAACTACTCAGACAAATTTTTCCAGTACTAATTTAACAAATGCTGAAATACATGCCCTCAATGAACTAGTCCATAACCACAATTTGGTGATGAAGCCTGCTGACAAAGGCGGAGCCATTGTGGTTATGGACCGGAGTAAGTACATTGAGGAAGCCAATCGTCAATTAAATGATACCAATACTTACCAAAATTTAACCTGTGATCCTACTAAACGCATCTCTGCCGGTGTCAAGATTATGCTGGACCGTGCTTTGGAACAACGTCTGATTGATAAAACATTATACAACTTTTTGTATATAGAACATCCTGTCATACCTATGCTATATCTCTTACCCAAAATACACAAGTCTCTAGAGAACCCCCCTGGACGACCCATTGTGTCCGGGCGGGGCTCCATTACCAGTAACCTTTCAATTTTTGCAGATCAGGTTTTGCGACCATATGCCATGTCTGCAAAATCATATCTTCAAGATACTTCTGATTTTCTTAGTAAGATTGCAGATATACATGTCCCGGAGGGGGCTTTTGTGGCCACTTTGGACGTGGTCAGCCTGTACACCTCCATCCCACATGATGGGGGTGTACGGGCTGTCAGGTCCATGATAGCATCAGATTATTCACCAGCACAAGTTGAGTTTATTATTGAGTTACTGTACACCATCTTATGCAACAATTATTTTATGTTTAACGACACCTTCTACCTCCAGACCACCGGCACCGCCATGGGCACGAACGTGGCACCTACGTATGCCAACGTGTACATGGCGGTGCTGGAGGAGGACCTCGTCTATGTGTCCCACCACTCCGACAATTTGTTGGGGTGGTGGAGGTACATAGACGACGTCTTCCTGGTCTGGAAGGGCACTGAGGATTCTTTGTTTTCTTTTCATCACTTTTTGAATTCCATTAATGAGCACATTAAATTTACTTTAACACACTCACGTAATTCTGTTAATTTTTTGGATACATTGGTATCTATCCAAGACCATAAGCTCATTACAAATTTATATGTTAAACCTACTGATACCAACTCTACATTACATTACAAAAGCAATCATCCTCGCTCCATGGTGCGTGCTTTGCCAACAAGTCAAATGTTGCGGGCACGACGCATCATTGAGCGAGAGGACGAAACAGAAGCAGCATTAGATCAAATGACAAAAAATTTTTTACAACGGGGCTACCCCCCTCGATTATTGAGAGAAAGTAAGAAAAAAGTGATGGACATGAAACGACAGGATCTTATTTATAGATCCAGGAATCAGACATCCAATTCTAGAGTCGCATGTGTGACCACATTTGGATCACACTCCAGCCAGATTGCCAAAACTATCAATCGACATTGGAAAATTCTACAAGACAGTTTTCCAGATATCCCTGAGTTTGCTAGCCCTCCTTTGATGTCCTACAGGAGGTCGAGCAACCTCAGGGATAAACTTGTGAAGACAGACATATCGAGACAACCCTCTACACAACGATATTTAACAGTACAGAATAAAGGATCTTATCCTTGTTGCCAATGCATTAACTGCCCACAGATGTTGAAGGGACCTAAGTTTGTACACCCGTGTAGTGGTAAGGTCTATCACTTAAAACATTATCTAACATGTACCTCTTCATATGTCATTTATATTTTGGTGTGCCCATGTGGTCTCATCTATGTTGGTGAGACCACATGGGATTTTAAAACTCGCATCAATCATCATCGATATACCGTGCGCAAAAAACGCTTAGACTTACCGGTGTCTAAACACTGCACAGAAAAAGGCCACTCGGAATGGGATCTCAAGTTTGTTCTTGTGGATCATATCCCCCCATTGAAGAGGGGGGGTGACCGCATTAACAAACTGAGAAAACTGGAACTCAAATGGATTTTTGAGACACAGGCACTTCGGCCCAAAGGACTCAATGCTGACTTTAGCATTACACCTCAAATTTATAATGCATAATTACGATGATAGAATATCTCGATGTAATCACATAGTAGGAAAGGTGACCTTTATGTATGTAATAATCATATCTACCATGACATTATTTTATTTCTAATTGCCGTCTATTGTATCTTTTCTTACAGATATACGTGGGCAGAGGGTGGTCATCAGTATCCCTGCTTGTCAGCTGCCGCCTCTCTGAATAAACTGTACAATGACTTGATTGGTGACTAGTTCTGCCATGGTGAAGTAACAATTGGAGCACATTCAATTTAGTCTACACATTTTTCTTTATTCTTTTCTACATTCATACACTTATTATGTTTTTAGTTTATTTCTTTCTCATCCTTTTCATTTTTTTATCTTTTATTATTCTATTACCTTATCTTTATTTTTATTCTTTTATTATTACTTTCATTTTTGTATTTATTCTCTTTATTCTAATATTTATTTTGTTATTTTTATTATTATTACTACTTTCACGTATTATTATTTTTTATTTTTTTATTTTTTTATTTATTATTTTTTTTTATTTATGCAAGTAATAAATCCATATATATGGAGCATCCCATACTTACTACAGATAATAGTAATCATTAATATACCCGTGCTCAGTGTGTGAGTAAACGAATGCGGGGCTGCCCTTGGTGGATTCCCACCTCCATAGGCCTGATACTGGGGACCTAAACTTACGGTTGACGCCGTTGGGTGCCCCAGAGTGACTCCCCCATAATATTGGGGTGAGCACGGGCAACTGAGGTGTTGGGCCTTTATAGCCCGATGTGCGTGGTAATCATATGTGGAGCCGGGTCTGATTACAACCAAAATCATCTTCATTTATATTTATAATTTTTTTAATCGCTACTCTTCTTATTTCTTTATTTTCAATTTTATTTTAATACTTTTATATCCATATTTATTTATCCATTTTTTTATTTTATTTTTTCTATATCTTTATTTTATTTTCATTATTACTATTATTATTTTATTATTTCTATTATTTTTTTATTTTTTTTATTTATTTATTTATTATTTTATTTTCTTTTATTTTATTTTTAAATTCACTCTATATGTACTTATTCCCTGCTCATCCCTTTCTTTACACATACCCTTCCTTTCGAGGAAATACTCAGGGTATCAATGTCTACACATTTTTATTTATCTTTTTCCACTTTCCACACATTTTTATTATCTATACACTTATAATGCCTATAAACTTATTTTTATTCACTATATGCACACATAGGATACTCTCTCTCCCTATCTCTCTTTTGCCCTGAGAGACTTCAACTAGATAGATTAGATTCCTCTTCCTTTCCCTTAACCACCATGGCAGTACAATGATCATTTTTTCTAATGCGCATGCCCGGACTTAGGAGCGGTCACGTGACACCCTGGTCAGCTGACACAGTGGGGCCGCGCGGCCACTCCTGGCGTCCTGCGATTACACACACCATAGCTCCGCTGTTACCTACAGCAACGGCGGTTTACATGGAGACGAGTCGGGATCACGTGACCATTCAGCCCCCGTTCCTAATTATTAGGTACACATGTAATCTTGTTAAGACTATTTATAATGTTATATTGTTTATAACTTTACTTGCAGCCCTTGCTTATGTATATCGATTTTAAATCACTGCAGAGCACTTGTACAACATGTATATTATAGTGGTCTTAATTACCCTATATCGTAAATGTATTTTTTACACTGTATCCACACTAATTGATTTGATTGATTTGTTTGTTCATTTGCATATAAATATCTTGTTTGGTCACCATTTTGTTGCTTGACAAAGGCTGCACTGGCAGCAGAAACGTTGCTAACTTGTATTATCATGGAATAAACCACTGTTTACACTTTTGAACCTTCCGTGTGCTGCGGCATCCTTCCTTGATATATATATATATATATATATATATATATATATATATATATATATATATATATTTCTCCGCCGAAATCACTTTTAAACCCATTTCCACCTTTTTTTCCCTTCTCTTCCTCTTACTTTTTTTTCACGTTTTTTTACGTTTTTCTCCTTTTCGCCTCTTTTCTGGGCGTATTATTCTTCTTTTTCTTCTTTTTTTTCGTCTAATGCATACCCCATCAGTGCAGCAATGCTTATTCAATACCGCCAGCAGATGGAGACACTGGGGGATAATTTTCTAAGGATTTATACTGATTTTTCCTGTCTGAATTTGTCGCACAGAAAGTTGCAGGCCAAATATGTGTGACATTTCTGCGACTTTAGCTTCTAGAGCATTTTTACAACATTATACATAGGTGCTGAATACATAAAAAGCGACTGTTCAGCGACAGACAAGTCGCATCGGCTGAAAGTAGGCCAGAATGTCAGTCCATGTTGGAGCAGGTTTAGATACAGTCTAAAGCATAGATCTCAAAGTCTGTGCACAGAATTTAGCAAGGGCCTCGCACCTTCTGATGCATCAGGTAGGTGCACAATAGCATAGCCTAACCCTCTGTACTTTGGTCTATATTGATGCGGGACATAGACAGCCAGCTGATGACCAATCCATTAGTGCAATGGATGGCTGGAAGCATTTGTCTTTGCCTTTGCAATACCACAGAAGCAATGCATGGTCAATGTACAGCAATGACACACCTGTGTGAACAGCCAGGAGACCCCCCCCCCCCATGTTATGTTACATAGTTACATAGTTAGTACGGTCGAAAAAAGACATATGTCCATCAAGTTCAACCAGGGAATTAAGGGGTAGGGGTGTGGCGCGATATTGGGGAAGGGATGAGATTTTATATTTCTTCATAAGCATTAATCTTATTTTGTCAATTAGGAACATTCAGCACCCACCCGCTATCAAGGCAGCTGCCTATCATGTCATGCCCTACCTGCACAGGTGTGCTGGCTACTCAAATGATCCAATTAAGGAGGCCATTTAGTCAGCAGCAGCAGAAGTCCTGTGCCTGGACGCTCCAACAGGGGCCAGACACAAGCAGAAGCAGAAGCAGCAGAAGCAGCAGCAGCACCACCTTTTGTTTTTTGGCTGCAGCAGCAGCAAGGCCCACAGGGCTGGCTAGCTGGCTAGCCAGCAAGCAGGTAGCAATGAAAGTAGGAATCTTTCTTTTTAACCCTGTAAGGGGGTGGTGCACTGTACCCGAAGATACTGCCATATCGGGTCAATGCATAGGGCGACGGAAGCAAGCTTCGAAATCGGCCCCCGTTCTCAAAAATCCATTTAATATATGGTCCCCAGATAGGGGACGTATCAGATATTAAACTGATAAGAACAGATACTACACTTGATCTTAGCCAAAAGGCCGAGAAGCGATAACCGTGAAAGGGGCGGGCCCAACAAGGTCCCCTTCATGGGCACTATCACTGCTTGCTGTCAGGGAGGCTGCCAGACAATTTTCCATGCACACTCTGGGCTGGGGGGCAGTCAACCACCAGTACACACAGCAGAACCTAAACCCATACCATTATTGCTAAGCAGCAAGACAGGGGCCCATTGCACTCCCACGGGGCCTTTTTAAATGCAATCCATAACCCGGATTTGCCAGGAACCCTTCTTACTCCTCCTACTTGCATGTGACACTGGGCTTAGGATCTGCATAGGAAACACACACACAAGCACACACCTACCTTTGTTGCCTGCAGATGCCTCCTTGGCTGTCCCCAAACGGTATCAAACCAACACCCACGGGAAGCTGTAAGCATAGAGGACATGCCTGCACCCCATTGGACTTACCTGTGTGGGTTAAATCCGGGTTATTTGACAACCTATGGCGGTGATGGTTCTGCTCAGGCAGAGCAGTGCTGATGCTCCTCATAAAGCTGTCGCTGCTGTGAAGGTTCTAGGTGACATCACAAATCCCTATGGTTACATACACAACAAAGCTGGGTTGTTGTTGTTTACACTCTGCAAGGCCTGTGGAAGTGAGTGACATCATAGCACTGTAGTTCTGAGGGTTCAAGATGGATGCAACAATCTCCTGTTGCTTCTATGAAGGCCGTAATAGACGACATCACCAAACAGCTCCATAGTCACATACACAGCAAAGGAGAGATGTTGTTTACACCTAGTGATGTCAGTGGTATTGAGTGACATCACAGCACAGTGCTAAGGCTCCTGGGCCTGGACACAGCAGCGGCTGCAATATCTCAACGGAGAATACGTTTATATCTATGTGTGTGTGTGCGCATATATATATATATATATATATATATATATATATATATATATATATATATATTCTCCGCCGAAATCACTTTTAAACCCATTTCCACCTTTTTTTCCCTTCTCTTCCTCTTACTTTTTTTTCACGTTTTTTTACGTTTTTCTCCTTTTCGCCTCTTTTCTGGGCGTATTATTCTTCTTTTTCTTCTTTTTTTTCGTCTAATGCATACCCCATCAGTGCAGCAATGCTTATTCAATACCGCCAGCAGATGGAGACGCTGGGGGATAATTTTCTAAGGATTTATACTGATTTTTCCTGTCTGAATTTGTCGCACAGAAAGTTGCAGGCCAAATATGTGTGACATTTCTGCGACTTTAGCTTCTAGAGCATTTTTACAACATTATACATAGGTGCTGAATACATAAAAAGCGACTGTTCAGCGACAGACAAGTCGCATCGGCTGAAAGTAGGCCAGAATGTCAGTCCATGTTGGAGCAGGTTTAGATACAGTCTAAAGCATAGATCTCAAAGTCTGTGCACAGAATTTAGCAAGGGCCTCGCACCTTCTGATGCATCAGGTAGGTGCACAATAGCATAGCCTAACCCTCTGTACTTTGGTCTATATTGATGCGGGACATAGACAGCCAGCTGATGACCAATCCATTAGTGCAATGGATGGCTGGAAGCATTTGTCTTTGCCTTTGCAATACCACAGAAGCAATGCATGGTCAATGTACAGCAATGACACACCTGTGTGAACAGCCAGGAGACCCCCCCCCCCCATGTTATGTTACATAGTTACATAGTTAGTACGGTCGAAAAAAGACATATGTCCATCAAGTTCAACCAGGGAATTAAGGGGTAGGGGTGTGGCGCGATATTGGGGAAGGGATGAGATTTTATATTTCTTCATAAGCATTAATCTTATTTTGTCAATTAGGAACATTCAGCACCCACCCGCTATCAAGGCAGCTGCCTATCATGTCATGCCCTACCTGCACAGGTGTGCTGGCTACTCAAATGATCCAATTAAGGAGGCCATTTAGTCAGCAGCAGCAGAAGTCCTGTGCCTGGACGCTCCAACAGGGGCCAGACACAAGCAGAAGCAGAAGCAGCAGAAGCAGCAGCAGCACCACCTTTTGTTTTTTGGCTGCAGCAGCAGCAAGGCCCACAGGGCTGGCTAGCTGGCTAGCCAGCAAGCAGGTAGCAATGAAAGTAGGAATCTTTCTTTTTAACCCTGTAAGGGGGTGGTGCACTGTACCCGAAGATACTGCCATATCGGGTCAATGCATAGGGCGACGGAAGCAAGCTTCGAAATCGGCCCCCGTTCTCAAAAATCCATTTAATATATGGTCCCCAGATAGGGGACGTATCAGATATTAAACTGATAAGAACAGATACTACACTTGATCTTAGCCAAAAGGCCGAGAAGCGATAACCGTGAAAGGGGCGGGCCCAACAAGGTCCCCTTCATGGGCACTATCACTGCTTGCTGTCAGGGAGGCTGCCAGACAATTTTCCATGCACACTCTGGGCTGGGGGGCAGTCAACCACCAGTACACACAGCAGAACCTAAACCCATACCATTATTGCTAAGCAGCAAGACAGGGGCCCATTGCACTCCCACGGGGCCTTTTTAAATGCAATCCATAACCCGGATTTGCCAGGAACCCTTCTTACTCCTCCTACTTGCATGTGACACTGGGCTTAGGATCTGCATAGGAAACACACACACAAGCACACACCTACCTTTGTTGCCTGCAGATGCCTCCTTGGCTGTCCCCAAACGGTATCAAACCAACACCCACGGGAAGCTGTAAGCATAGAGGACATGCCTGCACCCCATTGGACTTACCTGTGTGGGTTAAATCCGGGTTATTTGACAACCTATGGCGGTGATGGTTCTGCTCAGGCAGAGCAGTGCTGATGCTCCTCATAAAGCTGTCGCTGCTGTGAAGGTTCTAGGTGACATCACAAATCCCTATGGTTACATACACAACAAAGCTGGGTTGTTGTTGTTTACACTCTGCAAGGCCTGTGGAAGTGAGTGACATCATAGCACTGTAGTTCTGAGGGTTCAAGATGGATGCAACAATCTCCTGTTGCTTCTATGAAGGCCGTAATAGACGACATCACCAAACAGCTCCATAGTCACATACACAGCAAAGGAGAGATGTTGTTTACACCTAGTGATGTCAGTGGTATTGAGTGACATCACAGCACAGTGCTAAGGCTCCTGGGCCTGGACACAGCAGCGGCTGCAATATCTCAACGGAGAATACGTTTATATCTATGTGTGTGTGTGCGCATATATATATATATATATATATATATATATATATATATATATATATTTCTCCGCCGAAATCACTTTTAAACCCATTTCCACCTTTTTTTCCCTTCTCTTCCTCTTACTTTTTTTTCACGTTTTTTTACGTTTTTCTCCTTTTCGCCTCTTTTCTGGGCGTATTATTCTTCTTTTTCTTCTTTTTTTTCGTCTAATGCATACCCCATCAGTGCAGCAATGCTTATTCAATACCGCCAGCAGATGGAGACACTGGGGGATAATTTTCTAAGGATTTATACTGATTTTTCCTGTCTGAATTTGTCGCACAGAAAGTTGCAGGCCAAATATGTGTGACATTTCTGCGACTTTAGCTTCTAGAGCATTTTTACAACATTATACATAGGTGCTGAATACATAAAAAGCGACTGTTCAGCGACAGACAAGTCGCATCGGCTGAAAGTAGGCCAGAATGTCAGTCCATGTTGGAGCAGGTTTAGATACAGTCTAAAGCATAGATCTCAAAGTCTGTGCACAGAATTTAGCAAGGGCCTCGCACCTTCTGATGCATCAGGTAGGTGCACAATAGCATAGCCTAACCCTCTGTACTTTGGTCTATATTGATGCGGGACATAGACAGCCAGCTGATGACCAATCCATTAGTGCAATGGATGGCTGGAAGCATTTGTCTTTGCCTTTGCAATACCACAGAAGCAATGCATGGTCAATGTACAGCAATGACACACCTGTGTGAACAGCCAGGAGACCCCCCCCCCCCATGTTATGTTACATAGTTACATAGTTAGTACGGTCGAAAAAAGACATATGTCCATCAAGTTCAACCAGGGAATTAAGGGGTAGGGGTGTGGCGCGATATTGGGGAAGGGATGAGATTTTATATTTCTTCATAAGCATTAATCTTATTTTGTCAATTAGGAACATTCAGCACCCACCCGCTATCAAGGCAGCTGCCTATCATGTCATGCCCTACCTGCACAGGTGTGCTGGCTACTCAAATGATCCAATTAAGGAGGCCATTTAGTCAGCAGCAGCAGAAGTCCTGTGCCTGGACGCTCCAACAGGGGCCAGACACAAGCAGAAGCAGAAGCAGCAGAAGCAGCAGCAGCACCACCTTTTGTTTTTTGGCTGCAGCAGCAGCAAGGCCCACAGGGCTGGCTAGCTGGCTAGCCAGCAAGCAGGTAGCAATGAAAGTAGGAATCTTTCTTTTTAACCCTGTAAGGGGGTGGTGCACTGTACCCGAAGATACTGCCATATCGGGTCAATGCATAGGGCGACGGAAGCAAGCTTCGAAATCGGCCCCCGTTCTCAAAAATCCATTTAATATATGGTCCCCAGATAGGGGACGTATCAGATATTAAACTGATAAGAACAGATACTACACTTGATCTTAGCCAAAAGGCCGAGAAGCGATAACCGTGAAAGGGGCGGGCCCAACAAGGTCCCCTTCATGGGCACTATCACTGCTTGCTGTCAGGGAGGCTGCCAGACAATTTTCCATGCACACTCTGGGCTGGGGGGCAGTCAACCACCAGTACACACAGCAGAACCTAAACCCATACCATTATTGCTAAGCAGCAAGACAGGGGCCCATTGCACTCCCACGGGGCCTTTTTAAATGCAATCCATAACCCGGATTTGCCAGGAACCCTTCTTACTCCTCCTACTTGCATGTGACACTGGGCTTAGGATCTGCATAGGAAACACACACACAAGCACACACCTACCTTTGTTGCCTGCAGATGCCTCCTTGGCTGTCCCCAAACGGTATCAAACCAACACCCACGGGAAGCTGTAAGCATAGAGGACATGCCTGCACCCCATTGGACTTACCTGTGTGGGTTAAATCCGGGTTATTTGACAACCTATGGCGGTGATGGTTCTGCTCAGGCAGAGCAGTGCTGATGCTCCTCATAAAGCTGTCGCTGCTGTGAAGGTTCTAGGTGACATCACAAATCCCTATGGTTACATACACAACAAAGCTGGGTTGTTGTTGTTTACACTCTGCAAGGCCTGTGGAAGTGAGTGACATCATAGCACTGTAGTTCTGAGGGTTCAAGATGGATGCAACAATCTCCTGTTGCTTCTATGAAGGCCGTAATAGACGACATCACCAAACAGCTCCATAGTCACATACACAGCAAAGGAGAGATGTTGTTTACACCTAGTGATGTCAGTGGTATTGAGTGACATCACAGCACAGTGCTAAGGCTCCTGGGCCTGGACACAGCAGCGGCTGCAATATCTCAACGGAGAATACGTTTATATCTATGTGTGTGTGTGCGCATATATATATATATATATATATATATATATATATATATATATATTTCTCCGCCGAAATCACTTTTAAACCCATTTCCACCTTTTTTTCCCTTCTCTTCCTCTTACTTTTTTTTCACGTTTTTTTACGTTTTTCTCCTTTTCGCCTCTTTTCTGGGCGTATTATTCTTCTTTTTCTTCTTTTTTTTCGTCTAATGCATACCCCATCAGTGCAGCAATGCTTATTCAATACCGCCAGCAGATGGAGACACTGGGGGATAATTTTCTAAGGATTTATACTGATTTTTCCTGTCTGAATTTGTCGCACAGAAAGTTGCAGGCCAAATATGTGTGACATTTCTGCGACTTTAGCTTCTAGAGCATTTTTACAACATTATACATAGGTGCTGAATACATAAAAAGCGACTGTTCAGCGACAGACAAGTCGCATCGGCTGAAAGTAGGCCAGAATGTCAGTCCATGTTGGAGCAGGTTTAGATACAGTCTAAAGCATAGATCTCAAAGTCTGTGCACAGAATTTAGCAAGGGCCTCGCACCTTCTGATGCATCAGGTAGGTGCACAATAGCATAGCCTAACCCTCTGTACTTTGGTCTATATTGATGCGGGACATAGACAGCCAGCTGATGACCAATCCATTAGTGCAATGGATGGCTGGAAGCATTTGTCTTTGCCTTTGCAATACCACAGAAGCAATGCATGGTCAATGTACAGCAATGACACACCTGTGTGAACAGCCAGGAGACCCCCCCCCCCCATGTTATGTTACATAGTTACATAGTTAGTACGGTCGAAAAAAGACATATGTCCATCAAGTTCAACCAGGGAATTAAGGGGTAGGGGTGTGGCGCGATATTGGGGAAGGGATGAGATTTTATATTTCTTCATAAGCATTAATCTTATTTTGTCAATTAGGAACATTCAGCACCCACCCGCTATCAAGGCAGCTGCCTATCATGTCATGCCCTACCTGCACAGGTGTGCTGGCTACTCAAATGATCCAATTAAGGAGGCCATTTAGTCAGCAGCAGCAGAAGTCCTGTGCCTGGACGCTCCAACAGGGGCCAGACACAAGCAGAAGCAGAAGCAGCAGAAGCAGCAGCAGCACCACCTTTTGTTTTTTGGCTGCAGCAGCAGCAAGGCCCACAGGGCTGGCTAGCTGGCTAGCCAGCAAGCAGGTAGCAATGAAAGTAGGAATCTTTCTTTTTAACCCTGTAAGGGGGTGGTGCACTGTACCCGAAGATACTGCCATATCGGGTCAATGCATAGGGCGACGGAAGCAAGCTTCGAAATCGGCCCCCGTTCTCAAAAATCCATTTAATATATGGTCCCCAGATAGGGGACGTATCAGATATTAAACTGATAAGAACAGATACTACACTTGATCTTAGCCAAAAGGCCGAGAAGCGATAACCGTGAAAGGGGCGGGCCCAACAAGGTCCCCTTCATGGGCACTATCACTGCTTGCTGTCAGGGAGGCTGCCAGACAATTTTCCATGCACACTCTGGGCTGGGGGGCAGTCAACCACCAGTACACACAGCAGAACCTAAACCCATACCATTATTGCTAAGCAGCAAGACAGGGGCCCATTGCACTCCCACGGGGCCTTTTTAAATGCAATCCATAACCCGGATTTGCCAGGAACCCTTCTTACTCCTCCTACTTGCATGTGACACTGGGCTTAGGATCTGCATAGGAAACACACACACAAGCACACACCTACCTTTGTTGCCTGCAGATGCCTCCTTGGCTGTCCCCAAACGGTATCAAACCAACACCCACGGGAAGCTGTAAGCATAGAGGACATGCCTGCACCCCATTGGACTTACCTGTGTGGGTTAAATCCGGGTTATTTGACAACCTATGGCGGTGATGGTTCTGCTCAGGCAGAGCAGTGCTGATGCTCCTCATAAAGCTGTCGCTGCTGTGAAGGTTCTAGGTGACATCACAAATCCCTATGGTTACATACACAACAAAGCTGGGTTGTTGTTGTTTACACTCTGCAAGGCCTGTGGAAGTGAGTGACATCATAGCACTGTAGTTCTGAGGGTTCTAGATGGATGCAACAATCTCCTGTTGCTTCTATGAAGGCCGTAATAGACGACATCACCAAACAGCTCCATAGTCACATACACAGCAAAGGAGAGATGTTGTTTACACCTAGTGATGTCAGTGGTATTGAGTGACATCACAGCACAGTGCTAAGGCTCCTGGGCCTGGACACAGCAGCGGCTGCAATATCTCAACGGAGAATACGTTTATATCTATGTGTGTGTGTGCGCATATATATATATATATATATATATATATATATATTTCTCCGCCGAAATCACTTTTAAACCCATTTCCACCTTTTTTTCCCTTCTCTTCCTCTTACTTTTTTTTCACGTTTTTTTACGTTTTTCTCCTTTTCGCCTCTTTTCTGGGCGTATTATTCTTCTTTTTCTTCTTTTTTTTCGTCTAATGCATACCCCATCAGTGCAGCAATGCTTATTCAATACCGCCAGCAGATGGAGACACTGGGGGATAATTTTCTAAGGATTTATACTGATTTTTCCTGTCTGAATTTGTCGCACAGAAAGTTGCAGGCCAAATATGTGTGACATTTCTGCGACTTTAGCTTCTAGAGCATTTTTACAACATTATACATAGGTGCTGAATACATAAAAAGCGACTGTTCAGCGACAGACAAGTCGCATCGGCTGAAAGTAGGCCAGAATGT
The DNA here is from genome assembly GCF_029499605.1 of Hyla sarda. NCBI lineage: Eukaryota > Metazoa > Chordata > Amphibia > Anura > Hylidae > Hyla > Hyla sarda. Next base: position 50,795 of record NW_026610992.1, read on the forward strand.
CAGTCCATGTTGGAGCAGGTTTAGATACAGTCTAAAGCATAGATCTCAAAGTCTGTGCACAGAATTTAGCAAGGGCCTCGCACCTTCTGATGCATCAGGTAGGTGCACAATAGCATAGCCTAACCCTCTGTACTTTGGTCTATATTGATGCGGGACATAGACAGCCAGCTGATGACCAATCCATTAGTGCAATGGATGGCTGGAAGCATTTGTCTTTGCCTTTGCAATACCACAGAAGCAATGCATGGTCAATGTACAGCAATGACACACCTGTGTGAACAGCCAGGAGACCCCCCCCCCCCATGTTATGTTACATAGTTACATAGTTAGTACGGTCGAAAAAAGACATATGTCCATCAAGTTCAACCAGGGAATTAAGGGGTAGGGGTGTGGCGCGATATTGGGGAAGGGATGAGATTTTATATTTCTTCATAAGCATTAATCTTATTTTGTCAATTAGGAACATTCAGCACCCACCCGCTATCAAGGCAGCTGCCTATCATGTCATGCCCTACCTGCACAGGTGTGCTGGCTACTCAAATGATCCAATTAAGGAGGCCATTTAGTCAGCAGCAGCAGAAGTCCTGTGCCTGGACGCTCCAACAGGGGCCAGACACAAGCAGAAGCAGAAGCAGCAGAAGCAGCAGCAGCACCACCTTTTGTTTTTTGGCTGCAGCAGCAGCAAGGCCCACAGGGCTGGCTAGCTGGCTAGCCAGCAAGCAGGTAGCAATGAAAGTAGGAATCTTTCTTTTTAACCCTGTAAGGGGGTGGTGCACTGTACCCGAAGATACTGCCATATCGGGTCAATGCATAGGGCGACGGAAGCAAGCTTCGAAATCGGCCCCCGTTCTCAAAAATCCATTTAATATATGGTCCCCAGATAGGGGACGTATCAGATATTAAACTGATAAGAACAGATACTACACTTGATCTTAGCCAAAAGGCCGAGAAGCGATAACCGTGAAAGGGGCGGGCCCAACAAGGTCCCCTTCATGGGCACTATCACTGCTTGCTGTCAGGGAGGCTGCCAGACAATTTTCCATGCACACTCTGGGCTGGGGGGCAGTCAACCACCAGTACACACAGCAGAACCTAAACCCATACCATTATTGCTAAGCAGCAAGACAGGGGCCCATTGCACTCCCACGGGGCCTTTTTAAATGCAATCCATAACCCGGATTTGCCAGGAACCCTTCTTACTCCTCCTACTTGCATGTGACACTGGGCTTAGGATCTGCATAGGAAACACACACACAAGCACACACCTACCTTTGTTGCCTGCAGATGCCTCCTTGGCTGTCCCCAAACGGTATCAAACCAACACCCACGGGAAGCTGTAAGCATAGAGGACATGCCTGCACCCCATTGGACTTACCTGTGTGGGTTAAATCCGGGTTATTTGACAACCTATGGCGGTGATGGTTCTGCTCAGGCAGAGCAGTGCTGATGCTCCTCATAAAGCTGTCGCTGCTGTGAAGGTTCTAGGTGACATCACAAATCCCTATGGTTACATACACAACAAAGCTGGGTTGTTGTTGTTTACACTCTGCAAGGCCTGTGGAAGTGAGTGACATCATAGCACTGTAGTTCTGAGGGTTCAAGATGGATGCAACAATCTCCTGTTGCTTCTATGAAGGCCGTAATAGACGACATCACCAAACAGCTCCATAGTCACATACACAGCAAAGGAGAGATGTTGTTTACACCTAGTGATGTCAGTGGTATTGAGTGACATCACAGCACAGTGCTAAGGCTCCTGGGCCTGGACACAGCAGCGGCTGCAATATCTCAACGGAGAATACGTTTATATCTATGTGTGTGTGTGCGCATATATATATATATATATATATATATATATATATATATATATATTTCTCCGCCGAAATCACTTTTAAACCCATTTCCACCTTTTTTTCCCTTCTCTTCCTCTTACTTTTTTTTCACGTTTTTTTACGTTTTTCTCCTTTTCGCCTCTTTTCTGGGCGTATTATTCTTCTTTTTCTTCTTTTTTTTCGTCTAATGCATACCCCATCAGTGCAGCAATGCTTATTCAATACCGCCAGCAGATGGAGACACTGGGGGATAATTTTCTAAGGATTTATACTGATTTTTCCTGTCTGAATTTGTCGCACAGAAAGTTGCAGGCCAAATATGTGTGACATTTCTGCGACTTTAGCTTCTAGAGCATTTTTACAACATTATACATAGGTGCTGAATACATAAAAAGCGACTGTTCAGCGACAGACAAGTCGCATCGGCTGAAAGTAGGCCAGAATGTCAGTCCATGTTGGAGCAGGTTTAGATACAGTCTAAAGCATAGATCTCAAAGTCTGTGCACAGAATTTAGCAAGGGCCTCGCACCTTCTGATGCATCAGGTAGGTGCACAATAGCATAGCCTAACCCTCTGTACTTTGGTCTATATTGATGCGGGACATAGACAGCCAGCTGATGACCAATCCATTAGTGCAATGGATGGCTGGAAGCATTTGTCTTTGCCTTTGCAATACCACAGAAGCAATGCATGGTCAATGTACAGCAATGACACACCTGTGTGAACAGCCAGGAGACCCCCCCCCCCATGTTATGTTACATAGTTACATAGTTAGTACGGTCGAAAAAAGACATATGTCCATCAAGTTCAACCAGGGAATTAAGGGGTAGGGGTGTGGCGCGATATTGGGGAAGGGATGAGATTTTATATTTCTTCATAAGCATTAATCTTATTTTGTCAATTAGGAACATTCAGCACCCACCCGCTATCAAGGCAGCTGCCTATCATGTCATGCCCTACCTGCACAGGTGTGCTGGCTACTCAAATGATCCAATTAAGGAGGCCATTTAGTCAGCAGCAGCAGAAGTCCTGTGCCTGGACGCTCCAACAGGGGCCAGACACAAGCAGAAGCAGAAGCAGCAGAAGCAGCAGCAGCACCACCTTTTGTTTTTTGGCTGCAGCAGCAGCAAGGCCCACAGGGCTGGCTAGCTGGCTAGCCAGCAAGCAGGTAGCAATGAAAGTAGGAATCTTTCTTTTTAACCCTGTAAGGGGGTGGTGCACTGTACCCGAAGATACTGCCATATCGGGTCAATGCATAGGGCGACGGAAGCAAGCTTCGAAATCGGCCCCCGTTCTCAAAAATCCATTTAATATATGGTCCCCAGATAGGGGACGTATCAGATATTAAACTGATAAGAACAGATACTACACTTGATCTTAGCCAAAAGGCCGAGAAGCGATAACCGTGAAAGGGGCGGGCCCAACAAGGTCCCCTTCATGGGCACTATCACTGCTTGCTGTCAGGGAGGCTGCCAGACAATTTTCCATGCACACTCTGGGCTGGGGGGCAGTCAACCACCAGTACACACAGCAGAACCTAAACCCATACCATTATTGCTAAGCAGCAAGACAGGGGCCCATTGCACTCCCACGGGGCCTTTTTAAATGCAATCCATAACCCGGATTTGCCAGGAACCCTTCTTACTCCTCCTATTTGCATGTGACACTGGGCTTAGGATCTGCATAGGAAACACACACACAAGCACACACCTACCTTTGTTGCCTGCAGATGCCTCCTTGGCTGTCCCCAAACGGTATCAAACCAACACCCACGGGAAGCTGTAAGCATAGAGGACATGCCTGCACCCCATTGGACTTACCTGTGTGGGTTAAATCCGGGTTATTTGACAACCTATGGCGGTGATGGTTCTGCTCAGGCAGAGCAGTGCTGATGCTCCTCATAAAGCTGTCGCTGCTGTGAAGGTTCTAGGTGACATCACAAATCCCTATGGTTACATACACAACAAAGCTGGGTTGTTGTTGTTTACACTCTGCAAGGCCTGTGGAAGTGAGTGACATCATAGCACTGTAGTTCTGAGGGTTCAAGATGGATGCAACAATCTCCTGTTGCTTCTATGAAGGCCGTAATAGACGACATCACCAAACAGCTCCATAGTCACATACACAGCAAAGGAGAGATGTTGTTTACACCTAGTGATGTCAGTGGTATTGAGTGACATCACAGCACAGTGCTAAGGCTCCTGGGCCTGGACACAGCAGCGGCTGCAATATCTCAACGGAGAATACGTTTATATCTATGTGTGTGTGTGCGCATATATATATATATATATATATATATATATATATATATATTTCTCCGCCGAAATCACTTTTAAACCCATTTCCACCTTTTTTTCCCTTCTCTTCCTCTTACTTTTTTTTCACGTTTTTTTACGTTTTTCTCCTTTTCGCCTCTTTTCTGGGCGTATTATTCTTCTTTTTCTTCTTTTTTTTCGTCTAATGCATACCCCATCAGTGCAGCAATGCTTATTCAATACCACCAGCAGATGGAGACACTGGGGGATAATTTTCTAAGGATTTATACTGATTTTTCCTGTCTGAATTTGTCGCACAGAAAGTTGCAGGCCAAATATGTGTGACATTTCTGCGACTTTAGCTTCTAGAGCATTTTTACAACATTATACATAGGTGCTGAATACATAAAAAGCGACTGTTCAGCGACAGACAAGTCGCATCGGCTGAAAGTAGGCCAGAATGTCAGTCCATGTTGGAGCAGGTTTAGATACAGTCTAAAGCATAGATCTCAAAGTCTGTGCACAGAATTTAGCAAGGGCCTCGCACCTTCTGATGCATCAGGTAGGTGCACAATAGCATAGCCTAACCCTCTGTACTTTGGTCTATATTGATGCGGGACATAGACAGCCAGCTGATGACCAATCCATTAGTGCAATGGATGGCTGGAAGCATTTGTCTTTGCCTTTGCAATACCACAGAAGCAATGCATGGTCAATGTACAGCAATGACACACCTGTGTGAACAGCCAGGAGACCCCCCCCCCCATGTTATGTTACATAGTTACATAGTTAGTACGGTCGAAAAAAGACATATGTCCATCAAGTTCAACCAGGGAATTAAGGGGTAGGGGTGTGGCGCGATATTGGGGAAGGGATGAGATTTTATATTTCTTCATAAGCATTAATCTTATTTTGTCAATTAGGAACATTCAGCACCCACCCGCTATCAAGGCAGCTGCCTATCATGTCATGCCCTACCTGCACAGGTGTGCTGGCTACTCAAATGATCCAATTAAGGAGGCCATTTAGTCAGCAGCAGCAGAAGTCCTGTGCCTGGACGCTCCAACAGGGGCCAGACACAAGCAGAAGCAGAAGCAGAAGCAGCAGAAGCAGCAGCAGCACCACCTTTTGTTTTTTGGCTGCAGCAGCAGCAGCAAGGCCCACAGGGCTGGCTAGCTGGCTAGCCAGCAAGCAGGTAGCAATGAAAGTAGGAATCTTTCTTTTTAACCCTGTAAGGGGGTGGTGCACTGTACCCGAAGATACTGCCATATCGGGTCAATGCATAGGGCGACGGAAGCAAGCTTCGAAATCGGCCCCCGTTCTCAAAAATCCATTTAATATATGGTCCCCAGATAGGGGACGTATCAGATATTAAACTGATAAGAACAGATTTTTTTTTTTTTTTTTTTTTTTTTTTTTTTATCTAAAGCCGAGGAACGTGCTTTCGATTCACCCAAAGTGCAAGAAAAAGTGCAAACGTGTTACACTAAAAAAAACGTGCACAAAGGATGCGGTCTATCGCAAGCCCTTCTCCGATAGGAGAGAGGCCCCCCAACAAACCTTACCCTTCGCCTCCGGACCAAAAGGTACCTGCGAGGTTCCAGGTTCGATGTCCCTTTTCGCCGAAGCTACTAGGAGACCACAAATGCTCCCGGCATCCCCCTTGGCGTTAGCCAAGGTATCTGCCCGCAGAGCCGATTACGGTAGGTACCCTGCGAAGCAGGAGTACCCGGGGTGTTTGCAGGGAGGTGCGGAACCTAATGGCCACACACACCTCCCCTAGACCGCCAGGAGGGACACCCAGAAGGGCTACCGCATCCTGACAAATCCTGTGAACACACAACACGCAAAAAGTGACACAGTGAGACAAAAAATAAATAAATAAGTGAATGTGTGCAGATATACTGCCCGGACATCCGGCCGGATCTATAAAAATTTCTCTGATCCTAGCCAGAAGGCCGGGAATCAAGAGGTGAGTGCCACAAGGTGAAGAGATTATGGTGCCCGTGCTTCAACTCAGTGAGCCTATTCTCCCAGTGAGTTTCGGCACCTCGGGGTCACCACTCCCCGAGGCACAAAAGTACCTCGGCTCTAGACCCTCTCAGCCTCATGGCGAGACCCGGAGGGAACAGGTCACATCGGGGCAGCCGTCGAGCTGATTCCTCAGAACCAGCCCCGGAAAGCCCTGGTACACCTGCATCCTCCATGCAGCACCCATCCCCACCAGCATGAAAACTGATAAGAACAGATACTACACTTGATCTTAGCCAAAAGGCCGAGAAGCGATAACCGTGAAAGGGGCGGGCCCAACAAGGTCCCCTTCATGGGCACTATCACTGCTTGCTGTCAGGGAGGCTGCCAGACAATTTTCCATGCACACTCTGGGCTGGGGGGCAGTCAACCACCAGTACACACAGCAGAACCTAAACCCATACCATTATTGCTAAGCAGCAAGACAGGGGCCCATTGCACTCCCACGGGGCCTTTTTAAATGCAATCCATAACCCGGATTTGCCAGGAACCCTTCTTACTCCTCCTACTTGCATGTGACACTGGGCTTAGGATCTGCATAGGAAACACACACACAAGCACACACCTACCTTTGTTGCCTGCAGATGCCTCCTTGGCTGTCCCCAAACGGTATCAAACCAACACCCACGGGAAGCTGTAAGCATAGAGGACATGCCTGCACCCCATTGGACTTACCTGTGTGGGTTAAATCCGGGTTATTTGACAACCTATGGCGGTGATGGTTCTGCTCAGGCAGAGCAGTGCTGATGCTCCTCATAAAGCTGTCGCTGCTGTGAAGGTTCTAGGTGACATCACAAATCCCTATGGTTACATACACGACAAAGCTGGGTTGTTGTTGTTTACACTCTGCAAGGCCTGTGGAAGTGAGTGACATCATAGCACTGTAGTTCTGAGGGTTCAAGATGGATGCAACAATCTCCTGTTGCTTCTATGAAGGCCGTAATAGACGACATCACCAAACAGCTCCATAGTCACATACACAGCAAAGGAGAGATGTTGTTTACACCTAGTGATGTCAGTGGTATTGAGTGACATCACAGCACAGTGCTAAGGCTCCTGGGCCTGGACACAGCAGCGGCTGCAATATCTCAACGGAGAATACGTTTATATCTATGTGTGTGTGTGCGCATATATATATATATATATATATATATATATATTTCTCCGCCGAAATCACTTTTAAACCCATTTCCACCTTTTTTTCCCTTCTCTTCCTCTTACTTTTTTTTCACGTTTTTTTACGTTTTTCTCCTTTTCGCCTCTTTTCTGGGCGTATTATTCTTCTTTTTCTTCTTTTTTTTCGTCTAATGCATACCCCATCAGTGCAGCAATGCTTATTCAATACCGCCAGCAGATGGAGACACTGGGGGATAATTTTCTAAGGATTTATACTGATTTTTCCTGTCTGAATTTGTCGCACAGAAAGTTGCAGGCCAAATATGTGTGACATTTCTGCGACTTTAGCTTCTAGAGCATTTTTACAACATTATACATAGGTGCTGAATACATAAAAAGCGACTGTTCAGCGACAGACAAGTCGCATCGGCTGAAAGTAGGCCAGAATGTCAGTCCATGTTGGAGCAGGTTTAGATACAGTCTAAAGCATAGATCTCAAAGTCTGTGCACAGAATTTAGCAAGGGCCTCGCACCTTCTGATGCATCAGGTAGGTGCACAATAGCATAGCCTAACCCTCTGTACTTTGGTCTATATTGATGCGGGACATAGACAGCCAGCTGATGACCAATCCATTAGTGCAATGGATGGCTGGAAGCATTTGTCTTTGCCTTTGCAATACCACAGAAGCAATGCATGGTCAATGTACAGCAATGACACACCTGTGTGAACAGCCAGGAGACCCCCCCCCCCCATGTTATGTTACATAGTTACATAGTTAGTACGGTCGAAAAAAGACATATGTCCATCAAGTTCAACCAGGGAATTAAGGGGTAGGGGTGTGGCGCGATATTGGGGAAGGGATGAGATTTTATATTTCTTCATAAGCATTAATCTTATTTTGTCAATTAGGAACATTCAGCACCCACCCGCTATCAAGGCAGCTGCCTATCATGTCATGCCCTACCTGCACAGGTGTGCTGGCTACTCAAATGATCCAATTAAGGAGGCCATTTAGTCAGCAGCAGCAGAAGTCCTGTGCCTGGACGCTCCAACAGGGGCCAGACACAAGCAGAAGCAGAAGCAGCAGAAGCAGCAGCAGCACCACCTTTTGTTTTTTGGCTGCAGCAGCAGCAGCAAGGCCCACAGGGCTGGCTAGCTGGCTAGCTGGCTAGCCAGCAAGCAGGTAGCAATGAAAGTAGGAATCTTTCTTTTTAACCCTGTAAGGGGGTGGTGCACTGTACCCGAAGATACTGCCATATCGGGTCAATGCATAGGGCGACGGAAGCAAGCTTCGAAATCGGCCCCCGTTCTCAAAAATCCATTTAATATATGGTCCCCAGATAGGGGACGTATCAGATATTAAACTGATAAGAACAGATACTACACTTGATCTTAGCCAAAAGGCCGAGAAGCGATAACCATGAAAGGGGCGGGCCCAACAAGGTCCCCTTCATGGGCACTATCACTCCTTGCTGTCAGGGAGGCTGCCAGACAATTTTCCATGCACACTCTGGGCTGGGGGGCAGTCAACCACCAGTACACACAGCAGAACCTAAACCCATACCATTATTGCTAAGCAGCAAGACAGGGGCCCATTGCACTCCCACGGGGCCTTTTTAAATGCAATCCATAACCCGGATTTGCCAGGAACCCTTCTTACTCCTCCTACTTGCATGTGACACTGGGCTTAGGATCTGCATAGGAAACACACACACAAGCACACACCTACCTTTGTTGCCTGCAGATGCCTCCTTGGCTGTCCCCAAACGGTATGAAACCAACACCCACGGGAAGCTGTAAGCATAGAGGACATGCCTGCACCCCATTGGACTTACCTGTGTGGGTTAAATCCGGGTTATTTGACAACCTATGGCGGTGATGGTTCTGCTCAGGCAGAGCAGTGCTGATGCTCCTCATAAAGCTGTCGCTGCTGTGAAGGTTCTAGGTGACATCACAAATCCCTATGGTTACATACACAACAAAGCTGGGTTGTTGTTGTTTACACTCTGCAAGGCCTGTGGAAGTGAGTGACATCATAGCACTGTAGTTCTGAGGGTTCAAGATGGATGCAACAATCTCCTGTTGCTTCTATGAAGGCCGTAATAGACGACATCACCAAACAGCTCCATAGTCACATACACAGCAAAGGAGAGATGTTGTTTACACCTAGTGATGTCAGTGGTATTGAGTGACATCACAGCACAGTGCTAAGGCTCCTGGGCCTGGACACAGCAGCGGCTGCAATATCTCAACGGAGAATACGTTTATATCTATGTGTGTGTGTGCGCATATATATATATATATATATATATATATATATATATATATATATATATATTTCTCCGCCGAAATCACTTTTAAACCCATTTCCACCTTTTTTTCCCTTCTCTTCCTCTTACTTTTTTTTCACGTTTTTTTACGTTTTTCTCCTTTTCGCCTCTTTTCTGGGCGTATTATTCTTCTTTTTCTTCTTTTTTTTCGTCTAATGCATACCCCATCAGTGCAGCAATGCTTATTCAATACCGCCAGCACATGGAGACACTGGGGGATAATTTTCTAAGGATTTATACTGATTTTTCCTGTCTGAATTTGTCGCACAGAAAGTTGCAGGCCAAATATGTGTGACATTTCTGCGACTTTAGCTTCTAGAGCATTTTTACAACATTATACATAGGTGCTGAATACATAAAAAGCGACTGTTCAGCGACAGACAAGTCGCATCGGCTGAAAGTAGGCCAGAATGTCAGTCCATGTTGGAGCAGGTTTAGATACAGTCTAAAGTATAGATCTCAAAGTCTGTGCACAGAATTTAGCAAGGGCCTCGCACCTTCTGATGCATCAGGTAGGTGCACAATAGCATAGCCTAACCCTCTGTACTTTGGTCTATATTGATGCGGGACATAGACAGCCAGCTGATGACCAATCCATTAGTGCAATGGATGGCTGGAAGCATTTGTCTTTGCCTTTGCAATACCACAGAAGCAATGCATGGTCAATGTACAGCAATGACACACCTGTGTGAACAGCCAGGAGACCCCCCCCCCCATGTTATGTTACATAGTTACATAGTTAGTACGGTCGAAAAAAGACATATGTCCATCAAGTTCAACCAGGGAATTAAGGGGTAGGGGTGTGGCGCGATATTGGGGAAGGGATGAGATTTTATATTTCTTCATAAGCATTAATCTTATTTTGTCAATTAGGAACATTCAGCACCCACCCGCTATCAAGGCAGCTGCCTATCATGTCATGCCCTACCTGCACAGGTGTGCTGGCTACTCAAATGATCCAATTAAGGAGGCCATTTAGTCAGCAGCAGCAGAAGTCCTGTGCCTGGACGCTCCAACAGGGGCCAGACACAAGCAGAAGCAGAAGCAGCAGAAGCAGCAGCAGCACCACCTTTTGTTTTTTGGCTGCAGCAGCAGCAAGGCCCACAGGGCTGGCTAGCTGGCTAGCCAGCAAGCAGGTAGCAATGAAAGTAGGAATCTTTCTTTTTAACCCTGTAAGGGGGTGGTGCACTGTACCCGAAGATACTGCCATATCGGGTCAATGCATAGGGCGACGGAAGCAAGCTTCGAAATCGGCCCCCGTTCTCAAAAATCCATTTAATATATGGTCCCCAGATAGGGGACGTATCAGATATTAAACTGATAAGAACAGATACTACACTTGATCTTAGCCAAAAGGCCGAGAAGCGATAACCGTGAAAGGGGCGGGCCCAACAAGGTCCCCTTCATGGGCACTATCACTGCTTGCTGTCAGGGAGGCTGCCAGACAATTTTCCATGCACACTCTGGGCTGGGGGGCAGTCAACCACCAGTACACACAGCAGAACCTAAACCCATACCATTATTGCTAAGCAGCAAGACAGGGGCCCATTGCACTCCCACGGGGCCTTTTTAAATGCAATCCATAACCCGGATTTGCCAGGAACCCTTCTTACTCCTCCTACTTGCATGTGACACTGGGCTTAGGATCTGCATAGGAAACACACACACAAGCACACACCTACCTTTGTTGCCTGCAGATGCCTCCTTGGCTGTCCCCAAACGGTATCAAACCAACACCCACGGGAAGCTGTAAGCATAGAGGACATGCCTGCACCCCATTGGACTTACCTGTGTGGGTTAAATCCGGGTTATTTGACAACCTATGGCGGTGATGGTTCTGCTCAGGCAGAGCAGTGCTGATGCTCCTCATAAAGCTGTCGCTGCTGTGAAGGTTCTAGGTGACATCACAAATCCCTATGGTTACATACACAACAAAGCTGGGTTGTTGTTGTTTACACTCTGCAAGGCCTGTGGAAGTGAGTGACATCATAGCACTGTAGTTCTGAGGGTTCAAGATGGATGCAACAATCTCCTGTTGCTTCTATGAAGGCCGTAATAGACGACATCACCAAACAGCTCCATAGTCACATACACAGCAAAGGAGAGATGTTGTTTACACCTAGTGATGTCAGTGGTATTGAGTGACATCACAGCACAGTGCTAAGGCTCCTGGGCCTGGACACAGCAGCGGCTGCAATATCTCAACGGAGAATACGTTTATATCTATGTGTGTGTGTGCGCATATATATATATATATATATATATATATATATATATATTTCTCCGCCGAAATCACTTTTAAACCCATTTCCACCTTTTTTTCCCTTCTCTTCCTCTTACTTTTTTTTCACGTTTTTTTACGTTTTTCTCCTTTTCGCCTCTTTTCTGGGCGTATTATTCTTCTTTTTCTTCTTTTTTTTCGTCTAATGCATACCCCATCAGTGCAGCAATGCTTATTCAATACCGCCAGCAGATGGAGACACTGGGGGATAATTTTCTAAGGATTTATACTGATTTTTCCTGTCTGAATTTGTCGCACAGAAAGTTGCAGGCCAAATATGTGTGACATTTCTGCGACTTTAGCTTCTAGAGCATTTTTACAACATTATACATAGGTGCTGAATACATAAAAAGCGACTGTTCAGCGACAGACAAGTCGCATCGGCTGAAAGTAGGCCAGAATGTCAGTCCATGTTGGAGCAGGTTTAGATACAGTCTAAAGCATAGATCTCAAAGTCTGTGCACAGAATTTAGCAAGGGCCTCGCACCTTCTGATGCATCAGGTAGGTGCACAATAGCATAGCCTAACCCTCTGTACTTTGGTCTATATTGATGCGGGACATAGACAGCCAGCTGATGACCAATCCATTAGTGCAATGGATGGCTGGAAGCATTTGTCTTTGCCTTTGCAATACCACAGAAGCAATGCATGGTCAATGTACAGCAATGACACACCTGTGTGAACAGCCAGGAGACCCCCCCCCCCCATGTTATGTTACATAGTTACATAGTTAGTACGGTCGAAAAAAGACATATGTCCATCAAGTTCAACCAGGGAATTAAGGGGTAGGGGTGTGGCGCGATATTGGGGAAGGGATGAGATTTTATATTTCTTCATAAGCATTAATCTTATTTTGTCAATTAGGAACATTCAGCACCCACCCGCTATCAAGGCAGCTGCCTATCATGTCATGCCCTACCTGCACAGGTGTGCTGGCTACTCAAATGATCCAATTAAGGAGGCCATTTAGTCAGCAGCAGCAGAAGTCCTGTGCCTGGACGCTCCAACAGGGGCCAGACACAAGCAGAAGCAGAAGCAGCAGAAGCAGAAGCAGCAGAAGCAGCAGCAGCACCACCTTTTGTTTTTTGGCTGCAGCAGCAGCAAGGCCCACAGGGCTGGCTAGCTGGCTAGCCAGCAAGCAGGTAGCAATGAAAGTAGGAATCTTTCTTTTTAACCCTGTAAGGGGGTGGTGCACTGTACCCGAAGATACTGCCATATCGGGTCAATGCATAGGGCGACGGAAGCAAGCTTCGAAATCGGCCCCCGTTCTCAAAAATCCATTTAATATATGGTCCCCAGATAGGGGACGTATCAGATATTAAACTGATAAGAACAGATACTACACTTGATCTTAGCCAAAAGGCCGAGAAGCGATAACCGTGAAAGGGGCGGGCCCAACAAGGTCCCCTTCATGGGCACTATCACTGCTTGCTGTCAGGGAGGCTGCCAGACAATTTTCCATGCACACTCTGGGCTGGGGGGCAGTCAACCACCAGTACACACAGCAGAACCTAAACCCATACCATTATTGCTAAGCAGCAAGACAGGGGCCCATTGCACTCCCACGGGGCCTTTTTAAATGCAATCCATAACCCGGATTTGCCAGGAACCCTTCTTACTCCTCCTACTTGCATGTGACACTGGGCTTAGGATCTGCATAGGAAACACACACACAAGCACACACCTACCTTTGTTGCCTGCAGATGCCTCCTTGGCTGTCCCCAAACGGTATCAAACCAACACCCACGGGAAGCTGTAAGCATAGAGGACATGCCTGCACCCCATTGGACTTACCTGTGTGGGTTAAATCCGGGTTATTTGACAACCTATGGCGGTGATGGTTCTGCTCAGGCAGAGCAGTGCTGATGCTCCTCATAAAGCTGTCGCTGCTGTGAAGGTTCTAGGTGACATCACAAATCCCTATGGTTACATACACAACAAAGCTGGGTTGTTGTTGTTTACACTCTGCAAGGCCTGTGGAAGTGAGTGACATCATAGCACTGTAGTTCTGAGGGTTCAAGATGGATGCAACAATCTCCTGTTGCTTCTATGAAGGCCGTAATAGACGACATCACCAAACAGCTCCATAGTCACATACACAGCAAAGGAGAGATGTTGTTTACACCTAGTGATGTCAGTGGTATTGAGTGACATCACAGCACAGTGCTAAGGCTCCTGGGCCTGGACACAGCAGCGGCTGCAATATCTCAACGGAGAATACGTTTATATCTATGTGTGTGTGTGCGCATATATATATATATATATATATATATATATATATATATTTCTCCGCCGAAATCACTTTTAAACCCATTTCCACCTTTTTTTCCCTTCTCTTCCTCTTACTTTTTTTTCACGTTTTTTTACGTTTTTCTCCTTTTCGCCTCTTTTCTGGGCGTATTATTCTTCTTTTTCTTCTTTTTTTTCGTCTAATGCATACCCCATCAGTGCAGCAATGCTTATTCAATACCGCCAGCAGATGGAGACACTGGGGGATAATTTTCTAAGGATTTATACTGATTTTTCCTGTCTGAATTTGTCGCACAGAAAGTTGCAGGCCAAATATGTGTGACATTTCTGCGACTTTAGCTTCTAGAGCATTTTTACAACATTATACATAGGTGCTGAATACATAAAAAGCGACTGTTCAGCGACAGACAAGTCGCATCGGCTGAAAGTAGGCCAGAATGTCAGTCCATGTTGGAGCAGGTTTAGATACAGTCTAAAGCATAGATCTCAAAGTCTGTGCACAGAATTTAGCAAGGGCCTCGCACCTTCTGATGCATCAGGTAGGTGCACAATAGCATAGCCTAACCCTCTGTACTTTGGTCTATATTGATGCGGGACATAGACAGCCAGCTGATGACCAATCCATTAGTGCAATGGATGGCTGGAAGCATTTGTCTTTGCCTTTGCAATACCACAGAAGCAATGCATGGTCAATGTACAGCAATGACACACCTGTGTGAACAGCCAGGAGACCCCCCCCCCCCATGTTATGTTACATAGTTACATAGTTAGTACGGTCGAAAAAAGACATATGTCCATCAAGTTCAACCAGGGAATTAAGGGGTAGGGGTGTGGCGCGATATTGGGGAAGGGATGAGATTTTATATTTCTTCATAAGCATTAATCTTATTTTGTCAATTAGGAACATTCAGCACCCACCCGCTATCAAGGCAGCTGCCTATCATGTCATGCCCTACCTGCACAGGTGTGCTGGCTACTCAAATGATCCAATTAAGGAGGCCATTTAGTCAGCAGCAGCAGAAGTCCTGTGCCTGGACGCTCCAACAGGGGCCAGACACAAGCAGAAGCAGAAGCAGCAGAAGCAGCAGCAGCACCACCTTTTGTTTTTTGGCTGCAGCAGCAGCAAGGCCCACAGGGCTGGCTAGCTGGCTAGCCAGCAAGCAGGTAGCAATGAAAGTAGGAATCTTTCTTTTTAACCCTGTAAGGGGGTGGTGCACTGTACCCGAAGATACTGCCATATCGGGTCAATGCATAGGGCGACGGAAGCAAGCTTCGAAATCGGCCCCCGTTCTCAAAAATCCATTTAATATATGGTCCCCAGATAGGGGACGTATCAGATATTAAACTGATAAGAACAGATACTACACTTGATCTTAGCCAAAAGGCCGAGAAGCGATAACCGTGAAAGGGGCGGGCCCAACAAGGTCCCCTTCATGGGCACTATCACTGCTTGCTGTCAGGGAGGCTGCCAGACAATTTTCCATGCACACTCTGGGCTGGGGGGCAGTCAACCACCAGTACACACAGCAGAACCTAAACCCATACCATTATTGCTAAGCAGCAAGACAGGGGCCCATTGCACTCCCACGGGGCCTTTTTAAATGCAATCCATAACCCGGATTTGCCAGGAACCCTTCTTACTCCTCCTACTTGCATGTGACACTGGGCTTAGGATCTGCATAGGAAACACACACACAAGCACACACCTACCTTTGTTGCCTGCAGATGCCTCCTTGGCTGTCCCCAAACGGTATGAAACCAACACCCACGGGAAGCTGTAAGCATAGAGGACATGCCTGCACCCCATTGGACTTACCTGTGTGGGTTAAATCCGGGTTATTTGACAACCTATGGCGGTGATGGTTCTGCTCAGGCAGAGCAGTGCTGATGCTCCTCATAAAGCTGTCGCTGCTGTGAAGGTTCTAGGTGACATCACAAATCCCTATGGTTACATACACAACAAAGCTGGGTTGTTGTTGTTTACACTCTGCAAGGCCTGTGGAAGTGAGTGACATCATAGCACTGTAGTTCTGAGGGTTCAAGATGGATGCAACAATCTCCTGTTGCTTCTATGAAGGCCGTAATAGACGACATCACCAAACAGCTCCATAGTCACATACACAGCAAAGGAGAGATGTTGTTTACACCTAGTGATGTCAGTGGTATTGAGTGACATCACAGCACAGTGCTAAGGCTCCTGGGCCTGGACACAGCAGCGGCTGCAATATCTCAACGGAGAATACGTTTATATCTATGTGTGTGTGTGCGCATATATATATATATATATATATATATATATATATATATATATATTTCTCCGCCGAAATCACTTTTAAACCCATTTCCACCTTTTTTTCCCTTCTCTTCCTCTTACTTTTTTTTCACGTTTTTTTACGTTTTTCACCTTTTCGCCTCTTTTCTGGGCGTATTCTTCTTCTTTTTCTTCTTTTTTTTCGTCTAATGCATACCCCATCAGTGCAGCAATGCTTATTCAATACCGCCAGCAGATGGAGACACTGGGGGATAATTTTCTAAGGATTTATACTGATTTTTCCTGTCTGAATTTGTCGCACAGAAAGTTGCAGGCCAAATATGTGTGACATTTCTGCGACTTTAGCTTCTAGAGCATTTTTACAACATTATACATAGGTGCTGAATACATAAAAAGCGACTGTTCAGCGACAGACAAGTCGCATCGGCTGAAAGTAGGCCAGAATGTCAGTCCATGTTGGAGCAGGTTTAGATACAGTCTAAAGCATAGATCTCAAAGTCTGTGCACAGAATTTAGCAAGGGCCTCGCACCTTCTGATGCATCAGGTAGGTGCACAATAGCATAGCCTAACCCTCTGTACTTTGGTCTATATTGATGCGGGACATAGACAGCCAGCTGATGACCAATCCATTAGTGCAATGGATGGCTGGAAGCATTTGTCTTTGCCTTTGCAATACCACAGAAGCAATGCATGGTCAATGTACAGCAATGACACACCTGTGTGAACAGCCAGGAGACCCCCCCCCCCATGTTATGTTACATAGTTACATAGTTAGTACGGTCGAAAAAAGACATATGTCCATCAAGTTCAACCAGGGAATTAAGGGGTAGGGGTGTGGCGCGATATTGGGGAAGGGATGAGATTTTATATTTCTTCATAAGCATTAATCTTATTTTGTCAATTAGGAACATTCAGCACCCACCCGCTATCAAGGCAGCTGCCTATCATGTCATGCCCTACCTGCACAGGTGTGCTGGCTACTCAAATGATCCAATTAAGGAGGCCATTTAGTCAGCAGCAGCAGAAGTCCTGTGCCTGGACGCTCCAACAGGGGCCAGACACAAGCAGAAGCAGAAGCAGCAGAAGCAGCAGCAGCACCACCTTTTGTTTTTTGGCTGCAGCAGCAGCAAGGCCCACAGGGCTGGCTAGCTGGCTAGCCAGCAAGCAGGTAGCAATGAAAGTAGGAATCTTTCTTTTTAACCCTGTAAGGGGGTGGTGCACTGTACCCGAAGATACTGCCATATCGGGTCAATGCATAGGGCGACGGAAGCAAGCTTCGAAATCGGCCCCCGTTCTCAAAAATCCATTTAATATATGGTCCCCAGATAGGGGACGTATCAGATATTAAACTGATAAGAACAGATACTACACTTGATCTTAGCCAAAAGGCCGAGAAGCGATAACCGTGAAAGGGGCGGGCCCAACAAGGTCCCCTTCATGGGCACTATCACTGCTTGCTGTCAGGGAGGCTGCCAGACAATTTTCCATGCACACTCTGGGCTGGGGGGCAGTCAACCACCAGTACACACAGCAGAACCTAAACCCATACCATTATTGCTAAGCAGCAAGACAGGGGCCCATTGCACTCCCACGGGGCCTTTTTAAATGCAATCCATAACCCGGATTTGCCAGGAACCCTTCTTACTCCTCCTACTTGCATGTGACACTGGGCTTAGGATCTGCATAGGAAACACACACACAAGCACACACCTACCTTTGTTGCCTGCAGATGCCTCCTTGGCTGTCCCCAAACGGTATCAAACCAACACCCACGGGAAGCTGTAAGCATAGAGGACATGCCTGCACCCCATTGGACTTACCTGTGTGGGTTAAACCGGGTTATTTGACAACCTATGGCGGTGATGGTTCTGCTCAGGCAGAGCAGTGCTGATGCTCCTCATAAAGCTGTCGCTGCTGTGAAGGTTCTAGGTGACATCACAAATCCCTATGGTTACATACACAACAAAGCTGGGTTGTTGTTGTTTACACTCTGCAAGGCCTGTGGAAGTGAGTGACATCATAGCACTGTAGTTCTGAGGGTTCAAGATGGATGCAACAATCTCCTGTTGCTTCTATGAAGGCCGTAATAGACGACATCACCAAACAGCTCCATAGTCACATACACAGCAAAGGAGAGATGTTGTTTACACCTAGTGATGTCAGTGGTATTGAGTGACATCACAGCACAGTGCTAAGGCTCCTGGGCCTGGACACAGCAGCGGCTGCAATATCTCAACGGAGAATACGTTTATATCTATGTGTGTGTGTGCGCATATATATATATATATATATATATATATATATATATATATATATATATTTCTCCGCCGAAATCACTTTTAAACCCATTTCCACCTTTTTTTCCCTTCTCTTCCTCTTACTTTTTTTTCACGTTTTTTTACGTTTTTCTCCTTTTCGCCTCTTTTCTGGGCGTATTATTCTTCTTTTTCTTCTTTTTTTTCGTCTAATGCATACCCCATCAGTGCAGCAATGCTTATTCAATACCGCCAGCAGATGGAGACACTGGGGGATAATTTTCTAAGGATTTATACTGATTTTTCCTGTCTGAATTTGTCGCACAGAAAGTTGCAGGCCAAATATGTGTGACATTTCTGCGACTTTAGCTTCTAGAGCATTTTTACAACATTATACATAGGTGCTGAATACATAAAAAGCGACTGTTCAGCGACAGACAAGTCGCATCGGCTGAAAGTAGGCCAGAATGTCAGTCCATGTTGGAGCAGGTTTAGATACAGTCTAAAGCATAGATCTCAAAGTCTGTGCACAGAATTTAGCAAGGGCCTCGCACCTTCTGATGCATCAGGTAGGTGCACAATAGCATAGCCTAACCCTCTGTACTTTGGTCTATATTGATGCGGGACATAGACAGCCAGCTGATGACCAATCCATTAGTGCAATGGATGGCTGGAAGCATTTGTCTTTGCCTTTGCAATACCACAGAAGCAATGCATGGTCAATGTACAGCAATGACACACCTGTGTGAACAGCCAGGAGACCCCCCCCCCCATGTTATGTTACATAGTTACATAGTTAGTACGGTCGAAAAAAGACATATGTCCATCAAGTTCAACCAGGGAATTAAGGGGTAGGGGTGTGGCGCGATATTGGGGAAGGGATGAGATTTTATATTTCTTCATAAGCATTAATCTTATTTTGTCAATTAGGAACATTCATCACCCACCCGCTATCAAGGCAGCTGCCTATCATGTCATGCCCTACCTGCACAGGTGTGCTGGCTACTCAAATGATCCAATTAAGGAGGCCATTTAGTCAGCAGCAGCAGAAGTCCTGTGCCTGGACGCTCCAACAGGGGCCAGACACAAGCAGAAGCAGAAGCAGCAGAAGCAGCAGCAGCACCACCTTTTGTTTTTTGGCTGCAGCAGCAGCAAGGCCCACAGGGCTGGCTAGCTGGCTAGCCAGCAAGCAGGTAGCAATGAAAGTAGGAATCTTTCTTTTTAACCCTGTAAGGGGGTGGTGCACTGTACCCGAAGATACTGCCATATCGGGTCAATGCATAGGGCGACGGAAGCAAGCTTCGAAATCGGCCCCCGTTCTCAAAAATCCATTTAATATATGGTCCCCAGATAGGGGACGTATCAGATATTAAACTGATAAGAACAGATACTACACTTGATCTTAGCCAAAAGGCCGAGAAGCGATAACCGTGAAAGGGGCGGGCCCAACAAGGTCCCCTTCATGGGCACTATCACTGCTTGCTGTCAGGGAGGCTGCCAGACAATTTTCCATGCACACTCTGGGCTGGGGGGCAGTCAACCACCAGTACACACAGCAGAACCTAAACCCATACCATTATTGCTAAGCAGCAAGACAGGGGCCCATTGCACTCCCACGGGGCCTTTTTAAATGCAATCCATAACCCGGATTTGCCAGGAACCCTTCTTACTCCTCCTACTTGCATGTGACACTGGGCTTAGGATCTGCATAGGAAACACACACACAAGCACACACCTACCTTTGTTGCCTGCAGATGCCTCCTTGGCTGTCCCCAAACGGTATCAAACCAACACCCACGGGAAGCTGTAAGCATAGAGGACATGCCTGCACCCCATTGGACTTACCTGTGTGGGTTAAATCCGGGTTATTTGACAACCTATGGCGGTGATGGTTCTGCTCAGGCAGAGCAGTGCTGATGCTCCTCATAAAGCTGTCGCTGCTGTGAAGGTTCTAGGTGACATCACAAATCCCTATGGTTACATACACAACAAAGCTGGGTTGTTGTTGTTTACACTCTGCAAGGCCTGTGGAAGTGAGTGACATCATAGCACTGTAGTTCTGAGGGTTCAAGATGGATGCAACAATCTCCTGTTGCTTCTATGAAGGCCGTAATAGACGACATCACCAAACAGCTCCATAGTCACATACACAGCAAAGGAGAGATGTTGTTTACACCTAGTGATGTCAGTGGTATTGAGTGACATCACAGCACAGTGCTAAGGCTCCTGGGCCTGGACACAGCAGCGGCTGCAATATCTCAACGGAGAATACGTTTATATCTATGTGTGTGTGTGCGCATATATATATATATATATATATATATATATATATATATATATATATTTCTCCGCCGAAATCACTTTTAAACCCATTTCCACCTTTTTTTCCCTTCTCTTCCTCTTACTTTTTTTTCACGTTTTTTTACGTTTTTCTCCTTTTCGCCTCTTTTCTGGGCGTATTATTCTTCTTTTTCTTTTTTTTTTTCGTCTAATGCATACCCCATCAGTGCAGCAATGCTTATTCAATACCGCCAGCAGATGGAGACACTGGGGGATAATTTTCTAAGGATTTATACTGATTTTTCCTGTCTGAATTTGTCGCACAGAAAGTTGCAGGCCAAATATGTGTGACATTTCTGCGACTTTAGCTTCTAGAGCATTTTTACAACATTATACATAGGTGCTGAATACATAAAAAGCGACTGTTCAGCGACAGACAAGTCGCATCGGCTGAAAGTAGGCCAGAATGTCAGTCCATGTTGGAGCAGGTTTAGATACAGTCTAAAGCATAGATCTCAAAGTCTGTGCACAGAATTTAGCAAGGGCCTCGCACCTTCTGATGCATCAGGTAGGTGCACAATAGCATAGCCTAACCCTCTGTACTTTGGTCTATATTGATGCGGGACATAGACAGCCAGCTGATGACCAATCCATTAGTGCAATGGATGGCTGGAAGCATTTGTCTTTGCCTTTGCAATACCACAGAAGCAATGCATGGTCAATGTACAGCAATGACACACCTGTGTGAACAGCCAGGAGACCCCCCCCCCCCCATGTTATGTTACATAGTTACATAGTTAGTACGGTCGAAAAAAGACATATGTCCATCAAGTTCAACCAGGGAATTAAGGGGTAGGGGTGTGGCGCGATATTGGGGAAGGGATGAGATTTTATATTTCTTCATAAGCATTAATCTTATTTTGTCAATTAGGAACATTCAGCACCCACCCGCTATCAAGGCAGCTGCCTATCATGTCATGCCCTACCTGCACAGGTGTGCTGGCTACTCAAATGATCCAATTAAGGAGGCCATTTAGTCAGCAGCAGCAGAAGTCCTGTGCCTGGACGCTCCAACAGGGGCCAGACACAAGCAGAAGCAGAAGCAGCAGAAGCAGCAGCAGCACCACCTTTTGTTTTTTGGCTGCAGCAGCAGCAAGGCCCACAGGGCTGGCTAGCTGGCTAGCCAGCAAGCAGGTAGCAATGAAAGTAGGAATCTTTCTTTTTAACCCTGTAAGGGGGTGGTGCACTGTACCCGAAGATACTGCCATATCGGGTCAATGCATAGGGCGACGGAAGCAAGCTTCGAAATCGGCCCCCGTTCTCAAAAATCCATTTAATATATGGTCCCCAGATAGGGGACGTATCAGATATTAAACTGATAAGAACAGATACTACACTTGATCTTAGCCAAAAGGCCGAGAAGCGATAACCGTGAAAGGGGCGGGCCCAACAAGGTCCCCTTCATGGGCACTATCACTGCTTGCTGTCAGGGAGGCTGCCAGACAATTTTCCATGCACACTCTGGGCTGGGGGGCAGTCAACCACCAGTACACACAGCAGAACCTAAACCCATACCATTATTGCTAAGCAGCAAGACAGGGGCCCATTGCACTCCCACGGGGCCTTTTTAAATGCAATCCATAACCCGGATTTGCCAGGAACCCTTCTTACTCCTCCTACTTGCATGTGACACTGGGCTTAGGATCTGCATAGGAAACACACACACAAGCACACACCTACCTTTGTTGCCTGCAGATGCCTCCTTGGCTGTCCCCAAACGGTATCAAACCAACACCCACGGGAAGCTGTAAGCATAGAGGACATGCCTGCACCCCATTGGACTTACCTGTGTGGGTTAAACCGGGTTATTTGACAACCTATGGCGGTGATGGTTCTGCTCAGGCAGAGCAGTGCTGATGCTCCTCATAAAGCTGTCGCTGCTGTGAAGGTTCTAGGTGACATCACAAATCCCTATGGTTACATACACAACAAAGCTGGGTTGTTGTTGTTTACACTCTGCAAGGCCTGTGGAAGTGAGTGACATCATAGCACTGTAGTTCTGAGGGTTCAAGATGGATGCAACAATCTCCTGTTGCTTCTATGAAGGCCGTAATAGACGACATCACCAAACAGCTCCATAGTCACATACACAGCAAAGGAGAGATGTTGTTTACACCTAGTGATGTCAGTGGTATTGAGTGACATCACAGCACAGTGCTAAGGCTCCTGGGCCTGGACACAGCAGCGGCTGCAATATCTCAACGGAGAATACGTTTATATCTATGTGTGTGTGTGCGCATATATATATATATATATATATATATATATATATATATATATATATATTTCTCCGCCGAAATCACTTTTAAACCCATTTCCACCTTTTTTTCCCTTCTCTTCCTCTTACTTTTTTTTCACGTTTTTTTACGTTTTTCTCCTTTTCGCCTCTTTTCTGGGCGTATTATTCTTCTTTTTCTTCTTTTTTTTCGTCTAATGCATACCCCATCAGTGCAGCAATGCTTATTCAATACCGCCAGCAGATGGAGACACTGGGGGATAATTTTCTAAGGATTTATACTGATTTTTCCTGTCTGAATTTGTCGCACAGAAAGTTGCAGGCCAAATATGTGTGACATTTCTGCGACTTTAGCTTCTAGAGCATTTTTACAACATTATACATAGGTGCTGAATACATAAAAAGCGACTGTTCAGCGACAGACAAGTCGCATCGGCTGAAAGTAGGCCAGAATGTCAGTCCATGTTGGAGCAGGTTTAGATACAGTCTAAAGCATAGATCTCAAAGTCTGTGCACAGAATTTAGCAAGGGCCTCGCACCTTCTGATGCATCAGGTAGGTGCACAATAGCATAGCCTAACCCTCTGTACTTTGGTCTATATTGATGCGGGACATAGACAGCCAGCTGATGACCAATCCATTAGTGCAATGGATGGCTGGAAGCATTTGTCTTTGCCTTTGCAATACCACAGAAGCAATGCATGGTCAATGTACAGCAATGACACACCTGTGTGAACAGCCAGGAGACCCCCCCCCCCATGTTATGTTACATAGTTACATAGTTAGTACGGTCGAAAAAAGACATATGTCCATCAAGTTCAACCAGGGAATTAAGGGGTAGGGGTGTGGCGCGATATTGGGGAAGGGATGAGATTTTATATTTCTTCATAAGCATTAATCTTATTTTGTCAATTAGGAACATTCATCACCCACCCGCTATCAAGGCAGCTGCCTATCATGTCATGCCCTACCTGCACAGGTGTGCTGGCTACTCAAATGATCCAATTAAGGAGGCCATTTAGTCAGCAGCAGCAGAAGTCCTGTGCCTGGACGCTCCAACAGGGGCCAGACACAAGCAGAAGCAGAAGCAGCAGAAGCAGCAGCAGCACCACCTTTTGTTTTTTGGCTGCAGCAGCAGCAAGGCCCACAGGGCTGGCTAGCTGGCTAGCCAGCAAGCAGGTAGCAATGAAAGTAGGAATCTTTCTTTTTAACCCTGTAAGGGGGTGGTGCACTGTACCCGAAGATACTGCCATATCGGGTCAATGCATAGGGCGACGGAAGCAAGCTTCGAAATCGGCCCCCGTTCTCAAAAATCCATTTAATATATGGTCCCCAGATAGGGGACGTATCAGATATTAAACTGATAAGAACAGATACTACACTTGATCTTAGCCAAAAGGCCGAGAAGCGATAACCGTGAAAGGGGCGGGCCCAACAAGGTCCCCTTCATGGGCACTATCACTGCTTGCTGTCAGGGAGGCTGCCAGACAATTTTCCATGCACACTCTGGGCTGGGGGGCAGTCAACCACCAGTACACACAGCAGAACCTAAACCCATACCATTATTGCTAAGCAGCAAGACAGGGGCCCATTGCACTCCCACGGGGCCTTTTTAAATGCAATCCATAACCCGGATTTGCCAGGAACCCTTCTTACTCCTCCTACTTGCATGTGACACTGGGCTTAGGATCTGCATAGGAAACACACACACAAGCACACACCTACCTTTGTTGCCTGCAGATGCCTCCTTGGCTGTCCCCAAACGGTATCAAACCAACACCCACGGGAAGCTGTAAGCATAGAGGACATGCCTGCACCCCATTGGACTTACCTGTGTGGGTTAAATCCGGGTTATTTGACAACCTATGGCGGTGATGGTTCTGCTCAGGCAGAGCAGTGCTGATGCTCCTCATAAAGCTGTCGCTGCTGTGAAGGTTCTAGGTGACATCACAAATCCCTATGGTTACATACACAACAAAGCTGGGTTGTTGTTGTTTACACTCTGCAAGGCCTGTGGAAGTGAGTGACATCATAGCACTGTAGTTCTGAGGGTTCAAGATGGATGCAACAATCTCCTGTTGCTTCTATGAAGGCCGTAATAGACGACATCACCAAACAGCTCCATAGTCACATACACAGCAAAGGAGAGATGTTGTTTACACCTAGTGATGTCAGTGGTATTGAGTGACATCACAGCACAGTGCTAAGGCTCCTGGGCCTGGACACAGCAGCGGCTGCAATATCTCAACGGAGAATACGTTTATATCTATGTGTGTGTGTGCGCATATATATATATATATATATATATATATATATATATATATATATATATTTCTCCGCCGAAATCACTTTTAAACCCATTTCCACCTTTTTTTCCCTTCTCTTCCTCTTACTTTTTTTTCACGTTTTTTTACGTTTTTCTCCTTTTCGCCTCTTTTCTGGGCGTATTATTCTTCTTTTTCTTCTTTTTTTTCGTCTAATGCATACCCCATCAGTGCAGCAATGCTTATTCAATACCGCCAGCAGATGGAGACACTGGGGGATAATTTTCTAAGGATTTATACTGATTTTTCCTGTCTGAATTTGTCGCACAGAAAGTTGCAGGCCAAATATGTGTGACATTTCTGCGACTTTAGCTTCTAGAGCATTTTTACAACATTATACATAGGTGCTGAATACATAAAAAGCGACTGTTCAGCGACAGACAAGTCGCATCGGCTGAAAGTAGGCCAGAATGTCAGTCCATGTTGGAGCAGGTTTAGATACAGTCTAAAGCATAGATCTCAAAGTCTGTGCACAGAATTTAGCAAGGGCCTCGCACCTTCTGATGCATCAGGTAGGTGCACAATAGCATAGCCTAACCCTCTGTACTTTGGTCTATATTGATGCGGGACATAGACAGCCAGCTGATGACCAATCCATTAGTGCAATGGATGGCTGGAAGCATTTGTCTTTGCCTTTGCAATACCACAGAAGCAATGCATGGTCAATGTACAGCAATGACACACCTGTGTGAACAGCCAGGAGACCCCCCCCCCCCATGTTATGTTACATAGTTACATAGTTAGTACGGTCGAAAAAAGACATATGTCCATCAAGTTCAACCAGGGAATTAAGGGGTAGGGGTGTGGCGCGATATTGGGGAAGGGATGAGATTTTATATTTCTTCATAAGCATTAATCTTATTTTGTCAATTAGGAACATTCAGCACCCACCCGCTATCAAGGCAGCTGCCTATCATGTCATGCCCTACCTGCACAGGTGTGCTGGCTACTCAAATGATCCAATTAAGGAGGCCATTTAGTCAGCAGCAGCAGAAGTCCTGTGCCTGGACGCTCCAACAGGGGCCAGACACAAGCAGAAGCAGAAGCAGCAGAAGCAGCAGCAGCACCACCTTTTGTTTTTTGGCTGCAGCAGCAGCAAGGCCCACAGGGCTGGCTAGCTGGCTAGCCAGCAAGCAGGTAGCAATGAAAGTAGGAATCTTTCTTTTTAACCCTGTAAGGGGGTGGTGCACTGAACCCGAAGATACTGCCATATCGGGTCAATGCATAGGGCGACGGAAGCAAGCTTCGAAATCGGCCCCCGTTCTCAAAAATCCATTTAATATATGGTCCCCAGATAGGGGACGTATCAGATATTAAACTGATAAGAACAGATACTACACTTGATCTTAGCCAAAAGGCCGAGAAGCGATAACCGTGAAAGGGGCGGGCCCAACAAGGTCCCCTTCATGGGCACTATCACTGCTTGCTGTCAGGGAGGCTGCCAGACAATTTTCCATGCACACTCTGGGCTGGGGGGCAGTCAACCACCAGTACACACAGCAGAACCTAAACCCATACCATTATTGCTAAGCAGCAAGACAGGGGCCCATTGCACTCCCACGGGGCCTTTTTAAATGCAATCCATAACCCGGATTTGCCAGGAACCCTTCTTACTCCTCCTACTTGCATGTGACACTGGGCTTAGGATCTGCATAGGAAACACACACACAAGCACACACCTACCTTTGTTGCCTGCAGATGCCTCCTTGGCTGTCCCCAAACGGTATCAAACCAACACCCACGGGAAGCTGTAAGCATAGAGGACATGCCTGCACCCCATTGGACTTACCTGTGTGGGTTAAATCCGGGTTATTTGACAACCTATGGCGGTGATGGTTCTGCTCAGGCAGAGCAGTGCTGATGCTCCTCATAAAGCTGTCGCTGCTGTGAAGGTTCTAGGTGACATCACAAATCCCTATGGTTACATACACAACAAAGCTGGGTTGTTGTTGTTTACACTCTGCAAGGCCTGTGGAAGTGAGTGACATCATAGCACTGTAGTTCTGAGGGTTCAAGATGGATGCAACAATCTCCTGTTGCTTCTATGAAGGCCGTAATAGACGACATCACCAAACAGCTCCATAGTCACATACACAGCAAAGGAGAGATGTTGTTTACACCTAGTGATGTCAGTGGTATTGAGTGACATCACAGCACAGTGCTAAGGCTCCTGGGCCTGGACACAGCAGCGGCTGCAATATCTCAACGGAGAATACGTTTATATCTATGTGTGTGTGTGCGCATATATATATATATATATATATATATATATATATATATATTTCTCCGCCGAAATCACTTTTAAACCCATTTCCACCTTTTTTTCCCTTCTCTTCCTCTTACTTTTTTTTCACGTTTTTTTACGTTTTTCTCCTTTTCGCCTCTTTTCTGGGCGTATTATTCTTCTTTTTCTTCTTTTTTTTCGTCTAATGCATACCCCATCAGTGCAGCAATGCTTATTCAATACCGCCAGCAGATGGAGACACTGGGGGATAATTTTCTAAGGATTTATACTGATTTTTCCTGTCTGAATTTGTCGCACAGAAAGTTGCAGGCCAAATATGTGTGACATTTCTGCGACTTTAGCTTCTAGAGCATTTTTACAACATTATACATAGGTGCTGAATA
Source organism: Hyla sarda (assembly GCF_029499605.1). NCBI lineage: Eukaryota > Metazoa > Chordata > Amphibia > Anura > Hylidae > Hyla > Hyla sarda. The sequence goes on from NW_026610992.1 coordinate 78,946, forward strand.
CATAAAAAGCGACTGTTCAGCGACAGACAAGTCGCATCGGCTGAAAGTAGGCCAGAATGTCAGTCCATGTTGGAGCAGGTTTAGATACAGTCTAAAGCATAGATCTCAAAGTCTGTGCACAGAATTTAGCAAGGGCCTCGCACCTTCTGATGCATCAGGTAGGTGCACAATAGCATAGCCTAACCCTCTGTACTTTGGTCTATATTGATGCGGGACATAGACAGCCAGCTGATGACCAATCCATTAGTGCAATGGATGGCTGGAAGCATTTGTCTTTGCCTTTGCAATACCACAGAAGCAATGCATGGTCAATGTACAGCAATGACACACCTGTGTGAACAGCCAGGAGACCCCCCCCCCATGTTATGTTACATAGTTACATAGTTAGTACGGTCGAAAAAAGACATATGTCCATCAAGTTCAACCAGGGAATTAAGGGGTAGGGGTGTGGCGCGATATTGGGGAAGGGATGAGATTTTATATTTCTTCATAAGCATTAATCTTATTTTGTCAATTAGGAACATTCAGCACCCACCCGCTATCAAGGCAGCTGCCTATCATGTCATGCCCTACCTGCACAGGTGTGCTGGCTACTCAAATGATCCAATTAAGGAGGCCATTTAGTCAGCAGCAGCAGAAGTCCTGTGCCTGGACGCTCCAACAGGGGCCAGACACAAGCAGAAGCAGAAGCAGCAGAAGCAGCAGCAGCACCACCTTTTGTTTTTTGGCTGCAGCAGCAGCAAGGCCCACAGGGCTGGCTAGCTGGCTAGCCAGCAAGCAGGTAGCAATGAAAGTAGGAATCTTTCTTTTTAACCCTGTAAGGGGGTGGTGCACTGTACCCGAAGATACTGCCATATCGGGTCAATGCATAGGGCGACGGAAGCAAGCTTCGAAATCGGCCCCCGTTCTCAAAAATCCATTTAATATATGGTCCCCAGATAGGGGACGTATCAGATATTAAACTGATAAGAACAGATACTACACTTGATCTTAGCCAAAAGGCCGAGAAGCGATAACCGTGAAAGGGGCGGGCCCAACAAGGTCCCCTTCATGGGCACTATCACTGCTTGCTGTCAGGGAGGCTGCCAGACAATTTTCCATGCACACTCTGGGCTGGGGGGCAGTCAACCACCAGTACACACAGCAGAACCTAAACCCATACCATTATTGCTAAGCAGCAAGACAGGGGCCCATTGCACTCCCACGGGGCCTTTTTAAATGCAATCCATAACCCGGATTTGCCAGGAACCCTTCTTACTCCTCCTACTTGCATGTGACACTGGGCTTAGGATCTGCATAGGAAACACACACACAAGCACACACCTACCTTTGTTGCCTGCAGATGCCTCCTTGGCTGTCCCCAAACGGTATCAAACCAACACCCACGGGAAGCTGTAAGCATAGAGGACATGCCTGCACCCCATTGGACTTACCTGTGTGGGTTAAATCCGGGTTATTTGACAACCTATGGCGGTGATGGTTCTGCTCAGGCAGAGCAGTGCTGATGCTCCTCATAAAGCTGTCGCTGCTGTGAAGGTTCTAGGTGACATCACAAATCCCTATGGTTACATACACAACAAAGCTGGGTTGTTGTTGTTTACACTCTGCAAGGCCTGTGGAAGTGAGTGACATCATAGCACTGTAGTTCTGAGGGTTCTAGATGGATGCAACAATCTCCTGTTGCTTCTATGAAGGCCGTAATAGACGACATCACCAAACAGCTCCATAGTCACATACACAGCAAAGGAGAGATGTTGTTTACACCTAGTGATGTCAGTGGTATTGAGTGACATCACAGCACAGTGCTAAGGCTCCTGGGCCTGGACACAGCAGCGGCTGCAATATCTCAACGGAGAATACGTTTATATCTATGTGTGTGTGTGCGCATATATATATATATATATATATATATATATATATATATATATTTCTCCGCCGAAATCACTTTTAAACCCATTTCCACCTTTTTTTCCCTTCTCTTCCTCTTACTTTTTTTTCACGTTTTTTTACGTTTTTCTCCTTTTCGCCTCTTTTCTGGGCGTATTATTCTTCTTTTTCTTCTTTTTTTTCGTCTAATGCATACCCCATCAGTGCAGCAATGCTTATTCAATACCGCCAGCAGATGGAGACACTGGGGGATAATTTTCTAAGGATTTATACTGATTTTTCCTGTCTGAATTTGTCGCACAGAAAGTTGCAGGCCAAATATGTGTGACATTTCTGCGACTTTAGCTTCTAGAGCATTTTTACAACATTATACATAGGTGCTGAATACATAAAAAGCGACTGTTCAGCGACAGACAAGTCGCATCGGCTGAAAGTAGGCCAGAATGTCAGTCCATGTTGGAGCAGGTTTAGATACAGTCTAAAGCATAGATCTCAAAGTCTGTGCACAGAATTTAGCAAGGGCCTCGCACCTTCTGATGCATCAGGTAGGTGCACAATAGCATAGCCTAACCCTCTGTACTTTGGTCTATATTGATGCGGGACATAGACAGCCAGCTGATGACCAATCCATTAGTGCAATGGATGGCTGGAAGCATTTGTCTTTGCCTTTGCAATACCACAGAAGCAATGCATGGTCAATGTACAGCAATGACACACCTGTGTGAACAGCCAGGAGACCCCCCCCCCCCATGTTATGTTACATAGTTACATAGTTAGTACGGTCGAAAAAAGACATATGTCCATCAAGTTCAACCAGGGAATTAAGGGGTAGGGGTGTGGCGCGATATTGGGGAAGGGATGAGATTTTATATTTCTTCATAAGCATTAATCTTATTTTGTCAATTAGGAACATTCAGCACCCACCCGCTATCAAGGCAGCTGCCTATCATGTCATGCCCTACCTGCACAGGTGTGCTGGCTACTCAAATGATCCAATTAAGGAGGCCATTTAGTCAGCAGCAGCAGAAGTCCTGTGCCTGGACGCTCCAACAGGGGCCAGACACAAGCAGAAGCAGAAGCAGCAGAAGCAGCAGCAGCACCACCTTTTGTTTTTTGGCTGCAGCAGCAGCAAGGCCCACAGGGCTGGCTAGCTGGCTAGCCAGCAAGCAGGTAGCAATGAAAGTAGGAATCTTTCTTTTTAACCCTGTAAGGGGGTGGTGCACTGTACCCGAAGATACTGCCATATCGGGTCAATGCATAGGGCGACGGAAGCAAGCTTCGAAATCGGCCCCCGTTCTCAAAAATCCATTTAATATATGGTCCCCAGATAGGGGACGTATCAGATATTAAACTGATAAGAACAGATACTACACTTGATCTTAGCCAAAAGGCCGAGAAGCGATAACCGTGAAAGGGGCGGGCCCAACAAGGTCCCCTTCATGGGCACTATCACTGCTTGCTGTCAGGGAGGCTGCCAGACAATTTTCCATGCACACTCTGGGCTGGGGGGCAGTCAACCACCAGTACACACAGCAGAACCTAAACCCATACCATTATTGCTAAGCAGCAAGACAGGGGCCCATTGCACTCCCACGGGGCCTTTTTAAATGCAATCCATAACCCGGATTTGCCAGGAACCCTTCTTACTCCTCCTACTTGCATGTGACACTGGGCTTAGGATCTGCATAGGAAACACACACACAAGCACACACCTACCTTTGTTGCCTGCAGATGCCTCCTTGGCTGTCCCCAAACGGTATCAAACCAACACCCACGGGAAGCTGTAAGCATAGAGGACATGCCTGCACCCCATTGGACTTACCTGTGTGGGTTAAATCCGGGTTATTTGACAACCTATGGCGGTGATGGTTCTGCTCAGGCAGAGCAGTGCTGATGCTCCTCATAAAGCTGTCGCTGCTGTGAAGGTTCTAGGTGACATCACAAATCCCTATGGTTACATACACAACAAAGCTGGGTTGTTGTTGTTTACACTCTGCAAGGCCTGTGGAAGTGAGTGACATCATAGCACTGTAGTTCTGAGGGTTCAAGATGGATGCAACAATCTCCTGTTGCTTCTATGAAGGCCGTAATAGACGACATCACCAAACAGCTCCATAGTCACATACACAGCAAAGGAGAGATGTTGTTTACACCTAGTGATGTCAGTGGTATTGAGTGACATCACAGCACAGTGCTAAGGCTCCTGGGCCTGGACACAGCAGCGGCTGCAATATCTCAACGGAGAATACGTTTATATCTATGTGTGTGTGTGCGCATATATATATATATATATATATATATATATATATATATATTTCTCCGCCGAAATCACTTTTAAACCCATTTCCACCTTTTTTTCCCTTCTCTTCCTCTTACTTTTTTTTCACGTTTTTTTACGTTTTTCTCCTTTTCGCCTCTTTTCTGGGCGTATTATTCTTCTTTTTCTTCTTTTTTTTCGTCTAATGCATACCCCATCAGTGCAGCAATGCTTATTCAATACCGCCAGCAGATGGAGACACTGGGGGATAATTTTCTAAGGATTTATACTGATTTTTCCTGTCTGAATTTGTCGCACAGAAAGTTGCAGGCCAAATATGTGTGACATTTCTGCGACTTTAGCTTCTAGAGCATTTTTACAACATTATACATAGGTGCTGAATACATAAAAAGCGACTGTTCAGCGACAGACAAGTCGCATCGGCTGAAAGTAGGCCAGAATGTCAGTCCATGTTGGAGCAGGTTTAGATACAGTCTAAAGCATAGATCTCAAAGTCTGTGCACAGAATTTAGCAAGGGCCTCGCACCTTCTGATGCATCAGGTAGGTGCACAATAGCATAGCCTAACCCTCTGTACTTTGGTCTATATTGATGCGGGACATAGACAGCCAGCTGATGACCAATCCATTAGTGCAATGGATGGCTGGAAGCATTTGTCTTTGCCTTTGCAATACCACAGAAGCAATGCATGGTCAATGTACAGCAATGACACACCTGTGTGAACAGCCAGGAGACCCCCCCCCCCCATGTTATGTTACATAGTTACATAGTTAGTACGGTCGAAAAAAGACATATGTCCATCAAGTTCAACCAGGGAATTAAGGGGTAGGGGTGTGGCGCGATATTGGGGAAGGGATGAGATTTTATATTTCTTCATAAGCATTAATCTTATTTTGTCAATTAGGAACATTCAGCACCCACCCGCTATCAAGGCAGCTGCCTATCATGTCATGCCCTACCTGCACAGGTGTGCTGGCTACTCAAATGATCCAATTAAGGAGGCCATTTAGTCAGCAGCAGCAGAAGTCCTGTGCCTGGACGCTCCAACAGGGGCCAGACACAAGCAGAAGCAGAAGCAGCAGAAGCAGCAGCAGCACCACCTTTTGTTTTTTGGCTGCAGCAGCAGCAAGGCCCACAGGGCTGGCTAGCTGGCTAGCCAGCAAGCAGGTAGCAATGAAAGTAGGAATCTTTCTTTTTAACCCTGTAAGGGGGTGGTGCACTGTACCCGAAGATACTGCCATATCGGGTCAATGCATAGGGCGACGGAAGCAAGCTTCGAAATCGGCCCCCGTTCTCAAAAATCCATTTAATATATGATCCCCAGATAGGGGACGTATCAGATATTAAACTGATAAGAACAGATACTACACTTGATCTTAGCCAAAAGGCCGAGAAGCGATAACCGTGAAAGGGGCGGGCCCAACAAGGTCCCCTTCATGGGCACTATCACTGCTTGCTGTCAGGGAGGCTGCCAGACAATTTTCCATGCACACTCTGGGCTGGGGGGCAGTCAACCACCAGTACACACAGCAGAACCTAAACCCATACCATTATTGCTAAGCAGCAAGACAGGGGCCCATTGCACTCCCACGGGGCCTTTTTAAATGCAATCCATAACCCGGATTTGCCAGGAACCCTTCTTACTCCTCCTACTTGCATGTGACACTGGGCTTAGGATCTGCATAGGAAACACACACACAAGCACACACCTACCTTTGTTGCCTGCAGATGCCTCCTTGGCTGTCCCCAAACGGTATCAAACCAACACCCACGGGAAGCTGTAAGCATAGAGGACATGCCTGCACCCCATTGGACTTACCTGTGTGGGTTAAATCCGGGTTATTTGACAACCTATGGCGGTGATGGTTCTGCTCAGGCAGAGCAGTGCTGATGCTCCTCATAAAGCTGTCGCTGCTGTGAAGGTTCTAGGTGACATCACAAATCCCTATGGTTACATACACAACAAAGCTGGGTTGTTGTTGTTTACACTCTGCAAGGCCTGTGGAAGTGAGTGACATCATAGCACTGTAGTTCTGAGGGTTCAAGATGGATGCAACAATCTCCTGTTGCTTCTATGAAGGCCGTAATAGACGACATCACCAAACAGCTCCATAGTCACATACACAGCAAAGGAGAGATGTTGTTTACACCTAGTGATGTCAGTGGTATTGAGTGACATCACAGCACAGTGCTAAGGCTCCTGGGCCTGGACACAGCAGCGGCTGCAATATCTCAACGGAGAATACGTTTATATCTATGTGTGTGTGTGCGCATATATATATATATATATATATATATATATATATATATATATTTCTCCGCCGAAATCACTTTTAAACCCATTTCCACCTTTTTTTCCCTTCTCTTCCTCTTACTTTTTTTTCACGTTTTTTTACGTTTTTCTCCTTTTCGCCTCTTTTCTGGGCGTATTATTCTTCTTTTTCTTCTTTTTTTTCGTCTAATGCATACCCCATCAGTGCAGCAATGCTTATTCAATACCGCCAGCAGATGGAGACACTGGGGGATAATTTTCTAAGGATTTATACTGATTTTTCCTGTCTGAATTTGTCGCACAGAAAGTTGCAGGCCAAATATGTGTGACATTTCTGCGACTTTAGCTTCTAGAGCATTTTTACAACATTATACATAGGTGCTGAATACATAAAAAGCGACTGTTCAGCGACAGACAAGTCGCATCGGCTGAAAGTAGGCCAGAATGTCAGTCCATGTTGGAGCAGGTTTAGATACAGTCTAAAGCATAGATCTCAAAGTCTGTGCACAGAATTTAGCAAGGGCCTCGCACCTTCTGATGCATCAGGTAGGTGCACAATAGCATAGCCTAACCCTCTGTACTTTGGTCTATATTGATGCGGGACATAGACAGCCAGCTGATGACCAATCCATTAGTGCAATGGATGGCTGGAAGCATTTGTCTTTGCCTTTGCAATACCACAGAAGCAATGCATGGTCAATGTACAGCAATGACACACCTGTGTGAACAGCCAGGAGACCCCCCCCCCCATGTTATGTTACATAGTTACATAGTTAGTACGGTCGAAAAAAGACATATGTCCATCAAGTTCAACCAGGGAATTAAGGGGTAGGGGTGTGGCGCGATATTGGGGAAGGGATGAGATTTTATATTTCTTCATAAGCATTAATCTTATTTTGTCAATTAGGAACATTCAGCACCCACCCGCTATCAAGGCAGCTGCCTATCATGTCATGCCCTACCTGCACAGGTGTGCTGGCTACTCAAATGATCCAATTAAGGAGGCCATTTAGTCAGCAGCAGCAGAAGTCCTGTGCCTGGACGCTCCAACAGGGGCCAGACACAAGCAGAAGCAGAAGCAGCAGAAGCAGCAGCAGCAGCACCACCTTTTGTTTTTTGGCTGCAGCAGCAGCAAGGCCCACAGGGCTGGCTAGCTGGCTAGCCAGCAAGCAGGTAGCAATGAAAGTAGGAATCTTTCTTTTTAACCCTGTAAGGGGGTGGTGCACTGTACCCGAAGATACTGCCATATCGGGTCAATGCATAGGGCGACGGAAGCAAGCTTCGAAATCGGCCCCCGTTCTCAAAAATCCATTTAATATATGGTCCCCAGATAGGGGACGTATCAGATATTAAACTGATAAGAACAGATACTACACTTGATCTTAGCCAAAAGGCCGAGAAGCGATAACCGTGAAAGGGGCGGGCCCAACAAGGTCCCCTTCATGGGCACTATCACTGCTTGCTGTCAGGGAGGCTGCCAGACAATTTTCCATGCACACTCTGGGCTGGGGGGCAGTCAACCACCAGTACACACAGCAGAACCTAAACCCATACCATTATTGCTAAGCAGCAAGACAGGGGCCCATTGCACTCCCACGGGGCCTTTTTAAATGCGATCCATAACCCGGATTTGCCAGGAACCCTTCTTACTCCTCCTACTTGCATGTGACACTGGGCTTAGGATCTGCATAGGAAACACACACACAAGCACACACCTACCTTTGTTGCCTGCAGATGCCTCCTTGGCTGTCCCCAAACGGTATCAAACCAACACCCACGGGAAGCTGTAAGCATAGAGGACATGCCTGCACCCCATTGGACTTACCTGTGTGGGTTAAATCCGGGTTATTTGACAACCTATGGCGGTGATGGTTCTGCTCAGGCAGAGCAGTGCTGATGCTCCTCATAAAGCTGTCGCTGCTGTGAAGGTTCTAGGTGACATCACAAATCCCTATGGTTACATACACAACAAAGCTGGGTTGTTGTTGTTTACACTCTGCAAGGCCTGTGGAAGTGAGTGACATCATAGCACTGTAGTTCTGAGGGTTCAAGATGGATGCAACAATCTCCTGTTGCTTCTATGAAGGCCGTAATAGACGACATCACCAAACAGCTCCATAGTCACATACACAGCAAAGGAGAGATGTTGTTTACACCTAGTGATGTCAGTGGTATTGAGTGACATCACAGCACAGTGCTAAGGCTCCTGGGCCTGGACACAGCAGCGGCTGCAATATCTCAACGGAGAATACGTTTATATCTATGTGTGTGTGTGCGCATATATATATATATATATATATATATATATATATATATATATTTCTCCGCCGAAATCACTTTTAAACCCATTTCCACCTTTTTTTCCCTTCTCTTCCTCTTACTTTTTTTTCACGTTTTTTTACGTTTTTCTCCTTTTCGCCTCTTTTCTGGGCGTATTATTCTTCTTTTTCTTCTTTTTTTTCGTCTAATGCATACCCCATCAGTGCAGCAATGCTTATTCAATACCGCCAGCAGATGGAGACACTGGGGGATAATTTTCTAAGGATTTATACTGATTTTTCCTGTCTGAATTTGTCGCACAGAAAGTTGCAGGCCAAATATGTGTGACATTTCTGCGACTTTAGCTTCTAGAGCATTTTTACAACATTATACATAGGTGCTGAATACATAAAAAGCGACTGTTCAGCGACAGACAAGTCGCATCGGCTGAAAGTAGGCCAGAATGTCAGTCCATGTTGGAGCAGGTTTAGATACAGTCTAAAGCATAGATCTCAAAGTCTGTGCACAGAATTTAGCAAGGGCCTCGCACCTTCTGATGCATCAGGTAGGTGCACAATAGCATAGCCTAACCCTCTGTACTTTGGTCTATATTGATGCGGGACATAGACAGCCAGCTGATGACCAATCCATTAGTGCAATGGATGGCTGGAAGCATTTGTCTTTGCCTTTGCAATACCACAGAAGCAATGCATGGTCAATGTACAGCAATGACACACCTGTGTGAACAGCCAGGAGACCCCCCCCCCCCATGTTATGTTACATAGTTACATAGTTAGTACGGTCGAAAAAAGACATATGTCCATCAAGTTCAACCAGGGAATTAAGGGGTAGGGGTGTGGCGCGATATTGGGGAAGGGATGAGATTTTATATTTCTTCATAAGCATTAATCTTATTTTGTCAATTAGGAACATTCAGCACCCACCCGCTATCAAGGCAGCTGCCTATCATGTCATGCCCTACCTGCACAGGTGTGCTGGCTACTCAAATGATCCAATTAAGGAGGCCATTTAGTCAGCAGCAGCAGAAGTCCTGTGCCTGGACGCTCCAACAGGGGCCAGACACAAGCAGAAGCAGAAGCAGCAGAAGCAGCAGCAGCACCACCTTTTGTTTTTTGGCTGCAGCAGCAGCAAGGCCCACAGGGCTGGCTAGCTGGCTAGCCAGCAAGCAGGTAGCAATGAAAGTAGGAATCTTTCTTTTTAACCCTGTAAGGGGGTGGTGCACTGTACCCGAAGATACTGCCATATCGGGTCAATGCATAGGGCGACGGAAGCAAGCTTCGAAATCGGCCCCCGTTCTCAAAAATCCATTTAATATATGGTCCCCAGATAGGGGACGTATCAGATATTAAACTGATAAGAACAGATACTACACTTGATCTTAGCCAAAAGGCCGAGAAGCGATAACCGTGAAAGGGGCGGGCCCAACAAGGTCCCCTTCATGGGCACTATCACTGCTTGCTGTCAGGGAGGCTGCCAGACAATTTTCCATGCACACTCTGGGCTGGGGGGCAGTCAACCACCAGTACACACAGCAGAACCTAAACCCATACCATTATTGCTAAGCAGCAAGACAGGGGCCCATTGCACTCCCACGGGGCCTTTTTAAATGCATTCCATAACCCGGATTTGCCAGGAACCCTTCTTACTCCTCCTACTTGCATGTGACACTGGGCTTAGGATCTGCATAGGAAACACACACACAAGCACACACCTACCTTTGTTGCCTGCAGATGCCTCCTTGGCTGTCCCCAAACGGTATCAAACCAACACCCACGGGAAGCTGTAAGCATAGAGGACATGCCTGCACCCCATTGGACTTACCTGTGTGGGTTAAATCCGGGTTATTTGACAACCTATGGCGGTGATGGTTCTGCTCAGGCAGAGCAGTGCTGATGCTCCTCATAAAGCTGTCGCTGCTGTGAAGGTTCTAGGTGACATCACAAATCCCTATGGTTACATACACAACAAAGCTGGGTTGTTGTTGTTTACACTCTGCAAGGCCTGTGGAAGTGAGTGACATCATAGCACTGTAGTTCTGAGGGTTCAAGATGGATGCAACAATCTCCTGTTGCTTCTATGAAGGCCGTAATAGACGACATCACCAAACAGCTCCATAGTCACATACACAGCAAAGGAGAGATGTTGTTTACACCTAGTGATGTCAGTGGTATTGAGTGACATCACAGCACAGTGCTAAGGCTCCTGGGCCTGGACACAGCAGCGGCTGCAATATCTCAACGGAGAATACGTTTATATCTATGTGTGTGTGTGCGCATATATATATATATATATATATATATATATATATATTTCTCCGCCGAAATCACTTTTAAACCCATTTCCACCTTTTTTTCCCTTCTCTTCCTCTTACTTTTTTTTCACGTTTTTTTACGTTTTTCTCCTTTTCGCCTCTTTTCTGGGCGTATTATTCTTCTTTTTCTTCTTTTTTTTCGTCTAATGCATACCCCATCAGTGCAGCAATGCTTATTCAATACCGCCAGCAGATGGAGACACTGGGGGATAATTTTCTAAGGATTTATACTGATTTTTCCTGTCTGAATTTGTCGCACAGAAAGTTGCAGGCCAAATATGTGTGACATTTCTGCGACTTTAGCTTCTAGAGCATTTTTACAACATTATACATAGGTGCTGAATACATAAAAAGCGACTGTTCAGCGACAGACAAGTCGCATCGGCTGAAAGTAGGCCAGAATGTCAGTCCATGTTGGAGCAGGTTTAGATACAGTCTAAAGCATTGATCTCAAAGTCTGTGCACAGAATTTAGCAAGGGCCTCGCACCTTCTGATGCATCAGGTAGGTGCACAATAGCATAGCCTAACCCTCTGTACTTTGGTCTATATTGATGCGGGACATAGACAGCCAGCTGATGACCAATCCATTAGTGCAATGGATGGCTGGAAGCATTTGTCTTTGCCTTTGCAATACCACAGAAGCAATGCATGGTCAATGTACAGCAATGACACACCTGTGTGAACAGCCAGGAGACCCCCCCCCCCCATGTTATGTTACATAGTTACATAGTTAGTACGGTCGAAAAAAGACATATGTCCATCAAGTTCAACCAGGGAATTAAGGGGTAGGGGTGTGGCGCGATATTGGGGAAGGGATGAGATTTTATATTTCTTCATAAGCATTAATCTTATTTTGTCAATTAGGAACATTCAGCACCCACCCGCTATCAAGGCAGCTGCCTATCATGTCATGCCCTACCTGCACAGGTGTGCTGGCTACTCAAATGATCCAATTAAGGAGGCCATTTAGTCAGCAGCAGCAGAAGTCCTGTGCCTGGACGCTCCAACAGGGGCCAGACACAAGCAGAAGCAGAAGCAGCAGCAGCACCACCTTTTGTTTTTTGGCTGCAGCAGCAGCAAGGCCCACAGGGCTGGCTAGCTGGCTAGCCAGCAAGCAGGTAGCAATGAAAGTAGGAATCTTTCTTTTTAACCCTGTAAGGGGGTGGTGCACTGTACCCGAAGATACTGCCATATCGGGTCAATGCATAGGGCGACGGAAGCAAGCTTCGAAATCGGCCCCCGTTCTCAAAAATCCATTTAATATATGGTCCCCAGATAGGGGACGTATCAGATATTAAACTGATAAGAACAGATACTACACTTGATCTTAGCCAAAAGGCCGAGAAGCGATAACCGTGAAAGGGGCGGGCCCAACAAGGTCCCCTTCATGGGCACTATCACTGCTTGCTGTCAGGGAGGCTGCCAGACAATTTTCCATGCACACTCTGGGCTGGGGGGCAGTCAACCACCAGTACACACAGCAGAACCTAAACCCATACCATTATTGCTAAGCAGCAAGACAGGGGCCCATTGCACTCCCACGGGGCCTTTTTAAATGCAATCCATAACCCGGATTTGCCAGGAACCCTTCTTACTCCTCCTACTTGCATGTGACACTGGGCTTAGGATCTGCATAGGAAACACACACACAAGCACACACCTACCTTTGTTGCCTGCAGATGCCTCCTTGGCTGTCCCCAAACGGTATCAAACCAACACCCACGGGAAGCTGTAAGCATAGAGGACATGCCTGCACCCCATTGGACTTACCTGTGTGGGTTAAATCCGGGTTATTTGACAACCTATGGCGGTGATGGTTCTGCTCAGGCAGAGCAGTGCTGATGCTCCTCATAAAGCTGTCGCTGCTGTGAAGGTTCTAGGTGACATCACAAATCCCTATGGTTACATACACAACAAAGCTGGGTTGTTGTTGTTTACACTCTGCAAGGCCTGTGGAAGTGAGTGACATCATAGCACTGTAGTTCTGAGGGTTCAAGATGGATGCAACAATCTCCTGTTGCTTCTATGAAGGCCGTAATAGACGACATCACCAAACAGCTCCATAGTCACATACACAGCAAAGGAGAGATGTTGTTTACACCTAGTGATGTCAGTGGTATTGAGTGACATCACAGCACAGTGCTAAGGCTCCTGGGCCTGGACACAGCAGCGGCTGCAATATCTCAACGGAGAATACGTTTATATCTATGTGTGTGTGTGCGCATATATATATATATATATATATATATATATATATATATTTCTCCGCCGAAATCACTTTTAAACCCATTTCCACCTTTTTTTCCCTTCTCTTCCTCTTACTTTTTTTTCACGTTTTTTTACGTTTTTCTCCTTTTCGCCTCTTTTCTGGGCGTATTATTCTTCTTTTTCTTCTTTTTTTTCGTCTAATGCATACCCCATCAGTGCAGCAATGCTTATTCAATACCGCCAGCAGATGGAGACACTGGGGGATAATTTTCTAAGGATTTATACTGATTTTTCCTGTCTGAATTTGTCGCACAGAAAGTTGCAGGCCAAATATGTGTGACATTTCTGCGACTTTAGCTTCTAGAGCATTTTTACAACATTATACATAGGTGCTGAATACATAAAAAGTGACTGTTCAGCGACAGACAAGTCGCATCGGCTGAAAGTAGGCCAGAATGTCAGTCCATGTTGGAGCAGGTTTAGATACAGTCTAAAGCATAGATCTCAAAGTCTGTGCACAGAATTTAGCAAGGGCCTCGCACCTTCTGATGCATCAGGTAGGTGCACAATAGCATAGCCTAACCCTCTGTACTTTGGTCTATATTGATGCGGGACATAGACAGCCAGCTGATGACCAATCCATTAGTGCAATGGATGGCTGGAAGCATTTGTCTTTGCCTTTGCAATACCACAGAAGCAATGCATGGTCAATGTACAGCAATGACACACCTGTGTGAACAGCCAGGAGACCCCCCCCCCCCCATGTTATGTTACATAGTTACATAGTTAGTACGGTCGAAAAAAGACATATGTCCATCAAGTTCAACCAGGGAATTAAGGGGTAGGGGTGTGGCGCGATATTGGGGAAGGGATGAGATTTTATATTTCTTCATAAGCATTAATCTTATTTTGTCAATTAGGAACATTCAGCACCCACCCGCTATCAAGGCAGCTGCCTATCATGTCATGCCCTACCTGCACAGGTGTGCTGGCTACTCAAATGATCCAATTAAGGAGGCCATTTAGTCAGCAGCAGCAGAAGTCCTGTGCCTGGACGCTCCAACAGGGGCCAGACACAAGCAGAAGCAGAAGCAGCAGAAGCAGCAGCAGCACCACCTTTTGTTTTTTGGCTGCAGCAGCAGCAAGGCCCACAGGGCTGGCTAGCTGGCTAGCCAGCAAGCAGGTAGCAATGAAAGTAGGAATCTTTCTTTTTAACCCTGTAAGGGGGTGGTGCACTGTACCCGAAGATACTGCCATATCGGGTCAATGCATAGGGCGACGGAAGCAAGCTTCGAAATCGGCCCCCGTTCTCAAAAATCCATTTAATATATGGTCCCCAGATAGGGGACGTATCAGATATTAAACTGATAAGAACAGATACTACACTTGATCTTAGCCAAAAGGCCGAGAAGCGATAACCGTGAAAGGGGCGGGCCCAACAAGGTCCCCTTCATGGGCACTATCACTGCTTGCTGTCAGGGAGGCTGCCAGACAATTTTCCATGCACACTCTGGGCTGGGGGGCAGTCAACCACCAGTACACACAGCAGAACCTAAACCCATACCATTATTGCTAAGCAGCAAGACAGGGGCCCATTGCACTCCCACGGGGCCTTTTTAAATGCAATCCATAACCCGGATTTGCCAGGAACCCTTCTTACTCCTCCTACTTGCATGTGACACTGGGCTTAGGATCTGCATAGGAAACACACACACAAGCACACACCTACCTTTGTTGCCTGCAGATGCCTCCTTGGCTGTCCCCAAACGGTATCAAACCAACACCCACGGGAAGCTGTAAGCATAGAGGACATGCCTGCACCCCATTGGACTTACCTGTGTGGGTTAAATCCGGGTTATTTGACAACCTATGGCGGTGATGGTTCTGCTCAGGCAGAGCAGTGCTGATGCTCCTCATAAAGCTGTCGCTGCTGTGAAGGTTCTAGGTGACATCACAAATCCCTATGGTTACATACACAACAAAGCTGGGTTGTTGTTGTTTACACTCTGCAAGGCCTGTGGAAGTGAGTGACATCATAGCACTGTAGTTCTGAGGGTTCAAGATGGATGCAACAATCTCCTGTTGCTTCTATGAAGGCCGTAATAGACGACATCACCAAACAGCTCCATAGTCACATACACAGCAAAGGAGAGATGTTGTTTACACCTAGTGATGTCAGTGGTATTGAGTGACATCACAGCACAGTGCTAAGGCTCCTGGGCCTGGACACAGCAGCGGCTGCAATATCTCAACGGAGAATACGTTTATATCTATGTGTGTGTGTGCGCATATATATATATATATATATATATATATATATATATATATATATATATATTTCTCCGCCGAAATCACTTTTAAACCCATTTCCACCTTTTTTTCCCTTCTCTTCCTCTTACTTTTTTTTCACGTTTTTTTACGTTTTTCTCCTTTTCGCCTCTTTTCTGGGCGTATTATTCTTCTTTTTCTTCTTTTTTTTCGTCTAATGCATACCCCATCAGTGCAGCAATGCTTATTCAATACCGCCAGCAGATGGAGACACTGGGGGATAATTTTCTAAGGATTTATACTGATTTTTCCTGTCTGAATTTGTCGCACAGAAAGTTGCAGGCCAAATATGTGTGACATTTCTGCGACTTTAGCTTCTAGAGCATTTTTACAACATTATACATAGGTGCTGAATACATAAAAAGCGACTGTTCAGCGACAGACAAGTCGCATCGGCTGAAAGTAGGCCAGAATGTCAGTCCATGTTGGAGCAGGTTTAGATACAGTCTAAAGCATAGATCTCAAAGTCTGTGCACAGAATTTAGCAAGGGCCTCGCACCTTCTGATGCATCAGGTAGGTGCACAATAGCATAGCCTAACCCTCTGTACTTTGGTCTATATTGATGCGGGACATAGACAGCCAGCTGATGACCAATCCATTAGTGCAATGGATGGCTGGAAGCATTTGTCTTTGCCTTTGCAATACCACAGAAGCAATGCATGGTCAATGTACAGCAATGACACACCTGTGTGAACAGCCAGGAGACCCCCCCCCCCCATGTTATGTTACATAGTTACATAGTTAGTACGGTCGAAAAAAGACATATGTCCATCAAGTTCAACCAGGGAATTAAGGGGTAGGGGTGTGGCGCGATATTGGGGAAGGGATGAGATTTTATATTTCTTCATAAGCATTAATCTTATTTTGTCAATTAGGAACATTCAGCACCCACCCGCTATCAAGGCAGCTGCCTATCATGTCATGCCCTACCTGCACAGGTGTGCTGGCTACTCAAATGATCCAATTAAGGAGGCCATTTAGTCAGCAGCAGCAGAAGTCCTGTGCCTGGACGCTCCAACAGGGGCCAGACACAAGCAGAAGCAGAAGCAGCAGAAGCAGCAGCAGCACCACCTTTTGTTTTTTGGCTGCAGCAGCAGCAAGGCCCACAGGGCTGGCTAGCTGGCTAGCCAGCAAGCAGGTAGCAATGAAAGTAGGAATCTTTCTTTTTAACCCTGTAAGGGGGTGGTGCACTGTACCCGAAGATACTGCCATATCGGGTCAATGCATAGGGCGACGGAAGCAAGCTTCGAAATCGGCCCCCGTTCTCAAAAATCCATTTAATATATGGTCCCCAGATAGGGGACGTATCAGATATTAAACTGATAAGAACAGATACTACACTTGATCTTAGCCAAAAGGCCGAGAAGCGATAACCGTGAAAGGGGCGGGCCCAACAAGGTCCCCTTCATGGGCACTATCACTGCTTGCTGTCAGGGAGGCTGCCAGACAATTTTCCATGCACACTCTGGGCTGGGGGGCAGTCAACCACCAGTACACACAGCAGAACCTAAACCCATACCATTATTGCTAAGCAGCAAGACAGGGGCCCATTGCACTCCCACGGGGCCTTTTTAAATGCAATCCATAACCCGGATTTGCCAGGAACCCTTCTTACTCCTCCTACTTGCATGTGACACTGGGCTTAGGATCTGCATAGGAAACACACACACAAGCACACACCTACCTTTGTTGCCTGCAGATGCCTCCTTGGCTGTCCCCAAACGGTA
This sequence comes from Hyla sarda, assembly GCF_029499605.1. Classification (NCBI taxonomy): domain Eukaryota; kingdom Metazoa; phylum Chordata; class Amphibia; order Anura; family Hylidae; genus Hyla; species Hyla sarda. The sequence continues at coordinate 96,238 of NW_026610992.1, forward strand.
TCAAACCAACACCCACGGGAAGCTGTAAGCATAGAGGACATGCCTGCACCCCATTGGACTTACCTGTGTGGGTTAAATCCGGGTTATTTGACAACCTATGGCGGTGATGGTTCTGCTCAGGCAGAGCAGTGCTGATGCTCCTCATAAAGCTGTCGCTGCTGTGAAGGTTCTAGGTGACATCACAAATCCCTATGGTTACATACACAACAAAGCTGGGTTGTTGTTGTTTACACTCTGCAAGGCCTGTGGAAGTGAGTGACATCATAGCACTGTAGTTCTGAGGGTTCAAGATGGATGCAACAATCTCCTGTTGCTTCTATGAAGGCCGTAATAGACGACATCACCAAACAGCTCCATAGTCACATACACAGCAAAGGAGAGATGTTGTTTACACCTAGTGATGTCAGTGGTATTGAGTGACATCACAGCACAGTGCTAAGGCTCCTGGGCCTGGACACAGCAGCGGCTGCAATATCTCAACGGAGAATACGTTTATATCTATGTGTGTGTGTGCGCATATATATATATATATATATATATATATATATATATATATATTTCTCCGCCGAAATCACTTTTAAACCCATTTCCACCTTTTTTTTCCCTTCTCTTCCTCTTACTTTTTTTTCACGTTTTTTTACGTTTTTCTCCTTTTCGCCTCTTTTCTGGGCGTATTATTCTTCTTTTTCTTCTTTTTTTTCGTCTAATGCATACCCCATCAGTGCAGCAATGCTTATTCAATACCGCCAGCAGATGGAGACACTGGGGGATAATTTTCTAAGGATTTATACTGATTTTTCCTGTCTGAATTTGTCGCACAGAAAGTTGCAGGCCAAATATGTGTGACATTTCTGCGACTTTAGCTTCTAGAGCATTTTTACAACATTATACATAGGTGCTGAATACATAAAAAGCGACTGTTCAGCGACAGACAAGTCGCATCGGCTGAAAGTAGGCCAGAATGTCAGTCCATGTTGGAGCAGGTTTAGATACAGTCTAAAGCATAGATCTCAAAGTCTGTGCACAGAATTTAGCAAGGGCCTCGCACCTTCTGATGCATCAGGTAGGTGCACAATAGCATAGCCTAACCCTCTGTACTTTGGTCTATATTGATGCGGGACATAGACAGCCAGCTGATGACCAATCCATTAGTGCAATGGATGGCTGGAAGCATTTGTCTTTGCCTTTGCAATACCACAGAAGCAATGCATGGTCAATGTACAGCAATGACACACCTGTGTGAACAGCCAGGAGACCCCCCCCCCCCCCCCCATGTTATGTTACATAGTTACATAGTTAGTACGGTCGAAAAAAGACATATGTCCATCAAGTTCAACCAGGGAATTAAGGGGTAGGGGTGTGGCGCGATATTGGGGAAGGGATGAGATTTTATATTTCTTCATAAGCATTAATCTTATTTTGTCAATTAGGAACATTCAGCACCCACCCGCTATCAAGGCAGCTGCCTATCATGTCATGCCCTACCTGCACAGGTGTGCTGGCTACTCAAATGATCCAATTAAGGAGGCCATTTAGTCAGCAGCAGCAGAAGTCCTGTGCCTGGACGCTCCAACAGGGGCCAGACACAAGCAGAAGCAGAAGCAGCAGAAGCAGCAGCAGCACCACCTTTTGTTTTTTGGCTGCAGCAGCAGCAAGGCCCACAGGGCTGGCTAGCTGGCTAGCCAGCAAGCAGGTAGCAATGAAAGTAGGAATCTTTCTTTTTAACCCTGTAAGGGGGTGGTGCACTGTACCCGAAGATACTGCCATATCGGGTCAATGCATAGGGCGACGGAAGCAAGCTTCGAAATCGGCCCCCGTTCTCAAAAATCCATTTAATATATGGTCCCCAGATAGGGGACGTATCAGATATTAAACTGATAAGAACAGATACTACACTTGATCTTAGCCAAAAGGCCGAGAAGCGATAACCGTGAAAGGGGCGGGCCCAACAAGGTCCCCTTCATGGGCACTATCACTGCTTGCTGTCAGGGAGGCTGCCAGACAATTTTCCATGCACACTCTGGGCTGGGGGGCAGTCAACCACCAGTACACACAGCAGAACCTAAACCCATACCATTATTGCTAAGCAGCAAGACAGGGGCCCATTGCACTCCCACGGGGCCTTTTTAAATGCAATCCATAACCCGGATTTGCCAGGAACCCTTCTTACTCCTCCTACTTGCATGTGACACTGGGCTTAGGATCTGCATAGGAAACACACACACAAGCACACACCTACCTTTGTTGCCTGCAGATGCCTCCTTGGCTGTCCCCAAACGGTATCAAACCAACACCCACGGGAAGCTGTAAGCATAGAGGACATGCCTGCACCCCATTGGACTTACCTGTGTGGGTTAAATCCGGGTTATTTGACAACCTATGGCGGTGATGGTTCTGCTCAGGCAGAGCAGTGCTGATGCTCCTCATAAAGCTGTCGCTGCTGTGAAGGTTCTAGGTGACATCACAAATCCCTATGGTTACATACACAACAAAGCTGGGTTGTTGTTGTTTACACTCTGCAAGGCCTGTGGAAGTGAGTGACATCATAGCACTGTAGTTCTGAGGGTTCAAGATGGATGCAACAATCTCCTGTTGCTTCTATGAAGGCCGTAATAGACGACATCACCAAACAGCTCCATAGTCACATACACAGCAAAGGAGAGATGTTGTTTACACCTAGTGATGTCAGTGGTATTGAGTGACATCACAGCACAGTGCTAAGGCTCCTGGGCCTGGACACAGCAGCGGCTGCAATATCTCAACGGAGAATACGTTTATATCTATGTGTGTGTGTGCGCATATATATATATATATATATATATATATATATATATATATATATATTTCTCCGCCGAAATCACTTTTAAACCCATTTCCACCTTTTTTTCCCTTCTCTTCCTCTTACTTTTTTTTCACGTTTTTTTACGTTTTTCTCCTTTTCGCCTCTTTTCTGGGCGTATTATTCTTCTTTTTCTTCTTTTTTTTCGTTTAATGCATACCCCATCAGTGCAGCAATGCTTATTCAATACCGCCAGCAGATGGAGACACTGGGGGATAATTTTCTAAGGATTTATACTGATTTTTCCTGTCTGAATTTGTCGCACAGAAAGTTGCAGGCCAAATATGTGTGACATTTCTGCGACTTTAGCTTCTAGAGCATTTTTACAACATTATACATAGGTGCTGAATACATAAAAAGCGACTGTTCAGCGACAGACAAGTCGCATCGGCTGAAAGTAGGCCAGAATGTCAGTCCATGTTGGAGCAGGTTTAGATACAGTCTAAAGCATAGATCTCAAAGTCTGTGCACAGAATTTAGCAAGGGCCTCGCACCTTCTGATGCATCAGGTAGGTGCACAATAGCATAGCCTAACCCTCTGTACTTTGGTCTATATTGATGCGGGACATAGACAGCCAGCTGATGACCAATCCATTAGTGCAATGGATGGCTGGAAGCATTTGTCTTTGCCTTTGCAATACCACAGAAGCAATGCATGGTCAATGTACAGCAATGACACACCTGTGTGAACAGCCAGGAGACCCCCCCCCCATGTTATGTTACATAGTTACATAGTTAGTACGGTCGAAAAAAGACATATGTCCATCAAGTTCAACCAGGGAATTAAGGGGTAGGGGTGTGGCGCGATATTGGGGAAGGGATGAGATTTTATATTTCTTCATAAGCATTAATCTTATTTTGTCAATTAGGAACATTCAGCACCCACCCGCTATCAAGGCAGCTGCCTATCATGTCATGCCCTACCTGCACAGGTGTGCTGGCTACTCAAATGATCCAATTAAGGAGGCCATTTAGTCAGCAGCAGCAGAAGTCCTGTGCCTGGACGCTCCAACAGCGGCCAGACACAAGCAGAAGCAGCAGAAGCAGCAGCAGCAGCACCACCTTTTGTTTTTTGGCTGCAGCAGCAAGGCCCACAGGGCTGGCTAGCTGGCTAGCCAGCAAGCAGGTAGCAATGAAAGTAGGAATCTTTCTTTTTAACCCTGTAAGGGGGTGGTGCACTGTACCCGAAGATACTGCCATATCGGGTCAATGCATAGGGCGACGGAAGCAAGCTTCGAAATCGGCCCCCGTTCTCAAAAATCCATTTAATATATGGTCCCCAGATAGGGGACGTATCAGATATTAAACTGATAAGAACAGATACTACACTTGATCTTAGCCAAAAGGCCGAGAAGCGATAACCGTGAAAGGGGCGGGCCCAACAAGGTCCCCTTCATGGGCACTATCACTGCTTGCTGTCAGGGAGGCTGCCAGACAATTTTCCATGCACACTCTGGGCTGGGGGGCAGTCAACCACCAGTACACACAGCAGAACCTAAACCCATACCATTATTGCTAAGCAGCAAGACAGGGGCCCATTGCACTCCCACGGGGCCTTTTTAAATGCAATCCATAACCCGGATTTGCCAGGAACCCTTCTTACTCCTCCTACTTGCATGTGACACTGGGCTTAGGATCTGCATAGGAAACACACACACAAGCACACACCTACCTTTGTTGCCTGCAGATGCCTCCTTGGCTGTCCCCAAACGGTATCAAACCAACACCCACGGGAAGCTGTAAGCATAGAGGACATGCCTGCACCCCATTGGACTTACCTGTGTGGGTTAAATCCGGGTTATTTGACAACCTATGGCGGTGATGGTTCTGCTCAGGCAGAGCAGTGCTGATGCTCCTCATAAAGCTGTCGCTGCTGTGAAGGTTCTAGGTGACATCACAAATCCCTATGGTTACATACACAACAAAGCTGGGTTGTTGTTGTTTACACTCTGCAAGGCCTGTGGAAGTGAGTGACATCATAGCACTGTAGTTCTGAGGGTTCAAGATGGATGCAACAATCTCCTGTTGCTTCTATGAAGGCCGTAATAGACGACATCACCAAACAGCTCCATAGTCACATACACAGCAAAGGAGAGATGTTGTTTACACCTAGTGATGTCAGTGGTATTGAGTGACATCACAGCACAGTGCTAAGGCTCCTGGGCCTGGACACAGCAGCGGCTGCAATATCTCAACGGAGAATACGTTTATATCTATGTGTGTGTGTGCGCATATATATATATATATATATATATATATATATATATATTTCTCCGCCGAAATCACTTTTAAACCCATTTCCACCTTTTTTCCCTTCTCTTCCTCTTACTTTTTTTTCACGTTTTTTTACGTTTTTCTCCTTTTCGCCTCTTTTCTGGGCGTATTATTCTTCTTTTTCTTCTTTTTTTTCGTCTAATGCATACCCCATCAGTGCAGCAATGCTTATTCAATACCGCCAGCAGATGGAGACACTGGGGGATAATTTTCTAAGGATTTATACTGATTTTTCCTGTCTGAATTTGTCGCACAGAAAGTTGCAGGCCAAATATGTGTGACATTTCTGCGACTTTAGCTTCTAGAGCATTTTTACAACATTATACATAGGTGCTGAATACATAAAAAAGCGACTGTTCAGCGACAGACAAGTCGCATCGGCTGAAAGTAGGCCAGAATGTCAGTCCATGTTGGAGCAGGTTTAGATACAGTCTAAAGTATAGATCTCAAAGTCTGTGCACAGAATTTAGCAAGGGCCTCGCACCTTCTGATGCATCAGGTAGGTGCACAATAGCATAGCCTAACCCTCTGTACTTTGGTCTATATTGATGCGGGACATAGACAGCCAGCTGATGACCAATCCATTAGTGCAATGGATGGCTGGAAGCATTTGTCTTTGCCTTTGCAATACCACAGAAGCAATGCATGGTCAATGTACAGCAATGACACACCTGTGTGAACAGCCAGGAGACCCCCCCCCCCCCCCCCATGTTATGTTACATAGTTACATAGTTAGTACGGTCGAAAAAAGACATATGTCCATCAAGTTCAACCAGGGAATTAAGGGGTAGGGGTGTGGCGCGATATTGGGGAAGGGATGAGATTTTATATTTCTTCATAAGCATTAATCTTATTTTGTCAATTAGGAACATTCAGCACCCACCCGCTATCAAGGCAGCTGCCTATCATGTCATGCCCTACCTGCACAGGTGTGCTGGCTACTCAAATGATCCAATTAAGGAGGCCATTTAGTCAGCAGCAGCAGAAGTCCTGTGCCTGGACGCTCCAACAGGGGCCAGACACAAGCAGAAGCAGAAGCAGCAGAAGCAGAAGCAGCAGCAGCACCACCTTTTGTTTTTTGGCTGCAGCAGCAGCAAGGCCCACAGGGCTGGCTAGCTGGCTAGCCAGCAAGCAGGTAGCAATGAAAGTAGGAATCTTTCTTTTTAACCCTGTAAGGGGGTGGTGCACTGTACCCGAAGATACTGCCATATCGGGTCAATGCATAGGGCGACGGAAGCAAGCTTCGAAATCGGCCCCCGTTCTCAAAAATCCATTTAATATATGGTCCCCAGATAGGGGACGTATCAGATATTAAACTGATAAGAACAGATACTACACTTGATCTTAGCCAAAAGGCCGAGAAGCGATAACCGTGAAAGGGGCGGGCCCAACAAGGTCCCCTTCATGGGCACTATCACTGCTTGCTGTCAGGGAGGCTGCCAGACAATTTTCCATGCACACTCTGGGCTGGGGGGCAGTCAACCACCAGTACACACAGCAGAACCTAAACCCATACCATTATTGCTAAGCAGCAAGACAGGGGCCCATTGCACTCCCACGGGGCCTTTTTAAATGCAATCCATAACCCGGATTTGCCAGGAACCCTTCTTACTCCTCCTACTTGCATGTGACACTGGGCTTAGGATCTGCATAGGAAACACACACACAAGCACACACCTACCTTTGTTGCCTGCAGATGCCTCCTTGGCTGTCCCCAAACGGTATCAAACCAACACCCACGGGAAGCTGTAAGCATAGAGGACATGCCTGCACCCCATTGGACTTACCTGTGTGGGTTAAATCCGGGTTATTTGACAACCTATGGCGGTGATGGTTCTACTCAGGCAGAGCAGTGCTGATGCTCCTCATAAAGCTGTCGCTGCTGTGAAGGTTCTAGGTGACATCACAAATCCCTATGGTTACATACACAACAAAGCTGGGTTGTTGTTGTTTACACTCTGCAAGGCCTGTGGAAGTGAGTGACATCATAGCACTGTAGTTCTGAGGGTTCAAGATGGATGCAACAATCTCCTGTTGCTTCTATGAAGGCCGTAATAGACGACATCACCAAACAGCTCCATAGTCACATACACAGCAAAGGAGAGATGTTGTTTACACCTAGTGATGTCAGTGGTATTGAGTGACATCACAGCACAGTGCTAAGGCTCCTGGGCCTGGACACAGCAGCGGCTGCAATATCTCAACGGAGAATACGTTTATATCTATGTGTGTGTGTGCGCATATATATATATATATATATATATATATATATATATATATTTCTCCGCCGAAATCACTTTTAAACCCATTTCCACCTTTTTTTCCCTTCTCTTCCTCTTACTTTTTTTTCACGTTTTTTTACGTTTTTCTCCTTTTCGCCTCTTTTCTGGGCGTATTATTCTTCTTTTTCTTCTTTTTTTTCGTCTAATGCATACCCCATCAGTGCAGCAATGCTTATTCAATACCGCCAGCAGATGGAGACACTGGGGGATAATTTTCTAAGGATTTATACTGATTTTTCCTGTCTGAATTTGTCGCACAGAAAGTTGCAGGCCAAATATGTGTGACATTTCTGCGACTTTAGCTTCTAGAGCATTTTTACAACATTATACATAGGTGCTGAATACATAAAAAGCGACTGTTCAGCGACAGACAAGTCGCATCGGCTGAAAGTAGGCCAGAATGTCAGTCCATGTTGGAGCAGGTTTAGATACAGTCTAAAGCATAGATCTCAAAGTCTGTGCACAGAATTTAGCAAGGGCCTCGCACCTTCTGATGCATCAGGTAGGTGCACAATAGCATAGCCTAACCCTCTGTACTTTGGTCTATATTGATGCGGGACATAGACAGCCAGCTGATGACCAATCCATTAGTGCAATGGATGGCTGGAAGCATTTGTCTTTGCCTTTGCAATACCACAGAAGCAATGCATGGTCAATGTACAGCAATGACACACCTGTGTGAACAGCCAGGAGACCCCCCCCCCCCCCCCCATGTTATGTTACATAGTTACATAGTTAGTACGGTCGAAAAAAGACATATGTCCATCAAGTTCAACCAGGGAATTAAGGGGTAGGGGTGTGGCGCGATATTGGGGAAGGGATGAGATTTTATATTTCTTCATAAGCATTAATCTTATTTTGTCAATTAGGAACATTCAGCACCCACCCGCTATCAAGGCAGCTGCCTATCATGTCATGCCCTACCTGCACAGGTGTGCTGGCTACTCAAATGATCCAATTAAGGAGGCCATTTAGTCAGCAGCAGCAGAAGTCCTGTGCCTGGACGCTCCAACAGGGGCCAGACACAAGCAGAAGCAGCAGAAGCAGCAGCAGCACCACCTTTTGTTTTTTGGCTGCAGCAGCAGCAAGGCCCACAGGGCTGGCTAGCTGGCTAGCCAGCAAGCAGGTAGCAATGAAAGTAGGAATCTTTCTTTTTAACCCTGTAAGGGGGTGGTGCACTGTACCCGAAGATACTGCCATATCGGGTCAATGCATAGGGCGACGGAAGCAAGCTTCGAAATCGGCCCCCGTTCTCAAAAATCCATTTAATATATGGTCCCCAGATAGGGGACGTATCAGATATTAAACTGATAAGAACAGACACTACACTTGATCTTAGCCAAAAAGCCGAGAAGCGATAACCGTGAAAGGGGCGGGCCCAACAAGGTCCCCTTCATGGGCACTATCACTGCTTGCTGTCAGGGAGGCTGCCAGACAATTTTCCATGCACACTCTGGGCTGGGGGGCAGTCAACCACCAGTACACACAGCAGAACCTAAACCCATACCATTATTGCTAAGCAGCAAGACAGGGGCCCATTGCACTCCCACGGGGCCTTTTTAAATGCAATCCATAACCCGGATTTGCCAGGAACCCTTCTTACTCCTCCTACTTGCATGTGACACTGGGCTTAGGATCTGCATAGGAAACACACACACAAGCACACACCTACCTTTGTTGCCTGCAGATGCCTCCTTGGCTGTCCCCAAACGGTATCAAACCAACACCCACGGGAAGCTGTAAGCATAGAGGACATGCCTGCACCCCATTGGACTTACCTGTGTGGGTTAAATCCGGGTTATTTGACAACCTATGGCGGTGATGGTTCTGCTCAGGCAGAGCAGTGCTGATGCTCCTCATAAAGCTGTCGCTGCTGTGAAGGTTCTAGGTGACATCACAAATCCCTATGGTTACATACACAACAAAGCTGGGTTGTTGTTGTTTACACTCTGCAAGGCCTGTGGAAGTGAGTGACATCATAGCACTGTAGTTCTGAGGGTTCAAGATGGATGCAACAATCTCCTGTTGCTTCTATGAAGGCCGTAATAGACAACATCACCAAACAGCTCCATAGTCACATACACAGCAAAGGAGAGATGTTGTTTACACCTAGTGATGTCAGTGGTATTGAGTGACATCACAGCACAGTGCTAAGGCTCCTGGGCCTGGACACAGCAGCGGCTGCAATATCTCAACGGAGAATACGTTTATATCTATGTGTGTGTGTGCGCATATATATATATATATATATATATATATATATATATATATATATTTCTCCGCCGAAATCACTTTTAAACCCATTTCCACCTTTTTTTCCCTTCTCTTCCTCTTACTTTTTTTTCACGTTTTTTTACGTTTTTCTCCTTTTCGCCTCTTTTCTGGGCGTATTATTCTTCTTTTTCTTCTTTTTTTTTCGTCTAATGCATACCCCATCAGTGCAGCAATGCTTATTCAATACCGCCAGCAGATGGAGACACTGGGGGATAATTTTCTAAGGATTTATACTGATTTTTCCTGTCTGAATTTGTCGCACAGAAAGTTGCAGGCCAAATATGTGTGACATTTCTGCGACTTTAGCTTCTAGAGCATTTTTACAACATTATACATAGGTGCTGAATACATAAAAAGCGACTGTTCAGCGACAGACAAGTCGCATCGGCTGAAAGTAGGCCAGAATGTCAGTCCATGTTGGAGCAGGTTTAGATACAGTCTAAAGCATAGATCTCAAAGTCTGTGCACAGAATTTAGCAAGGGCCTCGCACCTTCTGATGCATCAGGTAGGTGCACAATAGCATAGCCTAACCCCTCTGTACTTTGGTCTATATTGATGCGGGACATAGACAGCCAGCTGATGACCAATCCATTAGTGCAATGGATGGCTGGAAGCATTTGTCTTTGCCTTTGCAATACCACAGAAGCAATGCATGGTCAATGTACAGCAATGACACACCTGTGTGAACAGCCAGGAGACCCCCCCCCCCATGTTATGTTACATAGTTACATAGTTAGTACGGTCGAAAAAAGACATATGTCCATCAAGTTCAACCAGGGAATTAAGGGGTAGGGGTGTGGCGCGATATTGGGGAAGGGATGAGATTTTATATTTCTTCATAAGCATTAATCTTATTTTGTCAATTAGGAACATTCAGCACCCACCCGCTATCAAGGCAGCTGCCTATCATGTCATGCCCTACCTGCACAGGTGTGCTGGCTACTCAAATGATCCAATTAAGGAGGCCATTTAGTCAGCAGCAGCAGAAGTCCTGTGCCTGGACGCTCCAACAGGGGCCAGACACAAGCAGAAGCAGAAGCAGCAGAAGCAGCAGCAGCACCACCTTTTGTTTTTTGGCTGCAGCAGCAGCAAGGCCCACAGGGCTGGCTAGCTGGCTAGCCAGCAAGCAGGTAGCAATGAAAGTAGGAATCTTTCTTTTTAACCCTGTAAGGGGGTGGTGCACTGTACCCGAAGATACTGCCATATCGGGTCAATGCATAGGGCGACGGAAGCAAGCTTCGAAATCGGCCCCCGTTCTCAAAAATCCATTTAATATATGGTCCCCAGATAGGGGACATATCAGATATTAAACTGATAAGAACAGATACTACACTTGATCTTAGCCAAAAGGCCGAGAAGCGATAACCGTGAAAGGGGCGGGCCCAACAAGGTCCCCTTCATGGGCACTATCACTGCTTGCTGTCAGGGAGGCTGCCAGACAATTTTCCATGCACACTCTGGGCTGGGGGGCAGTCAACCACCAGTACACACAGCAGAACCTAAACCCATACCATTATTGCTAAGCAGCAAGACAGGGGCCCATTGCACTCCCACGGGGCCTTTTTAAATGCAATCCATAACCCGGATTTGCCAGGAACCCTTCTTACTCCTCCTACTTGCATGTGACACTGGGCTTAGGATCTGCATAGGAAACACACACACAAGCACACACCTACCTTTGTTGCCTGCAGATGCCTCCTTGGCTGTCCCCAAACGGTATCAAACCAACACCCACGGGAAGCTGTAAGCATAGAGGACATGCCTGCACCCCATTGGACTTACCTGTGTGGGTTAAATCCGGGTTATTTGACAACCTATGGCGGTGATGGTTCTGCTCAGGCAGAGCAGTGCTGATGCTCCTCATAAAGCTGTCGCTGCTGTGAAGGTTCTAGGTGACATCACAAATCCCTATGGTTACATACACAACAAAGCTGGGTTGTTGTTGTTTACACTCTGCAAGGCCTGTAGAAGTGAGTGACATCATAGCACTGTAGTTCTGAGGGTTCAAGATGGATGCAACAATCTCCTGTTGCTTCTATGAAGGCCGTAATAGACGACATCACCAAACAGCTCCATAGTCACATACACAGCAAAGGAGAGATGTTGTTTACACCTAGTGATGTCAGTGGTATTGAGTGACATCACAGCACAGTGCTAAGGCTCCTGGGCCTGGACACAGCAGCGGCTGCAATATCTCAACGGAGAATACGTTTATATCTATGTGTGTGTGTGCGCATATATATATATATATATATATATATATATATATATATATATATTTCTCCGCCGAAATCACTTTTAAACCCATTTCCACCTTTTTTTCCCTTCTCTTCCTCTTACTTTTTTTTCACGTTTTTTTACGTTTTTCTCCTTTTCGCCTCTTTTCTGGGCGTATTATTCTTCTTTTTCTTCTTTTTTTTCGTCTAATGCATACCCCATCAGTGCAGCAATGCTTATTCAATACCGCCAGCAGATGGAGACACTGGGGGATAATTTTCTAAGGATTTATACTGATTTTTCCTGTCTGAATTTGTCGCACAGAAAGTTGCAGGCCAAATATGTGTGACATTTCTGCGACTTTAGCTTCTAGAGCATTTTTACAACATTATACATAGGTGCTGAATACATAAAAAGCGACTGTTCAGCGACAGACAAGTCGCATCGGCTGAAAGTAGGCCAGAATGTCAGTCCATGTTGGAGCAGGTTTAGATACAGTCTAAAGCATAGATCTCAAAGTCTGTGCACAGAATTTAGCAAGGGCCTCGCACCTTCTGATGCATCAGGTAGGTGCACAATAGCATAGCCTAACCCTCTGTACTTTGGTCTATATTGATGCGGGACATAGACAGCCAGCTGATGACCAATCCATTAGTGCAATGGATGGCTGGAAGCATTTGTCTTTGCCTTTGCAATACCACAGAAGCAATGCATGGTCAATGTACAGCAATGACACACCTGTGTGAACAGCCAGGAGACCCCCCCCCCCCCCCCCATGTTATGTTACATAGTTACATAGTTAGTACGGTCGAAAAAAGACATATGTCCATCAAGTTCAACCAGGGAATTAAGGGGTAGGGGTGTGGCGCGATATTGGGGAAGGGATGAGATTTTATATTTCTTCATAAGCATTAATCTTATTTTGTCAATTAGGAACATTCAGCACCCACCCGCTATCAAGGCAGCTGCCTATCATGTCATGCCCTACCTGCACAGGTGTGCTGGCTACTCAAATGATCCAATTAAGGAGGCCATTTAGTCAGCAGCAGCAGAAGTCCTGTGCCTGGACGCTCCAACAGGGGCCAGACACAAGCAGAAGCAGCAGAAGCAGCAGCAGCACCACCTTTTGTTTTTTGGCTGCAGCAGCAGCAAGGCCCACAGGGCTGGCTAGCTGGCTAGCCAGCAAGCAGGTAGCAATGAAAGTAGGAATCTTTCTTTTTAACCCTGTAAGGGGGTGGTGCACTGTACCCGAAGATACTGCCATATCGGGTCAATGCATAGGGCGACGGAAGCAAGCTTCGAAATCGGCCCCCGTTCTCAAAAATCCATTTAATATATGGTCCCCAGATAGGGGACGTATCAGATATTAAACTGATAAGAACAGACACTACACTTGATCTTAGCCAAAAAGCCGAGAAGCGATAACCGTGAAAGGGGCGGGCCCAACAAGGTCCCCTTCATGGGCACTATCACTGCTTGCTGTCAGGGAGGCTGCCAGACAATTTTCCATGCACACTCTGGGCTGGGGGGCAGTCAACCACCAGTACACACAGCAGAACCTAAACCCATACCATTATTGCTAAGCAGCAAGACAGGGGCCCATTGCACTCCCACGGGGCCTTTTTAAATGCAATCCATAACCCGGATTTGCCAGGAACCCTTCTTACTCCTCCTACTTGCATGTGACACTGGGCTTAGGATCTGCATAGGAAACACACACACAAGCACACACCTACCTTTGTTGCCTGCAGATGCCTCCTTGGCTGTCCCCAAACGGTATCAAACCAACACCCACGGGAAGCTGTAAGCATAGAGGACATGCCTGCACCCCATTGGACTTACCTGTGTGGGTTAAATCCGGGTTATTTGACAACCTATGGCGGTGATGGTTCTGCTCAGGCAGAGCAGTGCTGATGCTCCTCATAAAGCTGTCGCTGCTGTGAAGGTTCTAGGTGACATCACAAATCCCTATGGTTACATACACAACAAAGCTGGGTTGTTGTTGTTTACACTCTGCAAGGCCTGTGGAAGTGAGTGACATCATAGCACTGTAGTTCTGAGGGTTCAAGATGGATGCAACAATCTCCTGTTGCTTCTATGAAGGCCGTAATAGACGACATCACCAAACAGCTCCATAGTCACATACACAGCAAAGGAGAGATGTTGTTTACACCTAGTGATGTCAGTGGTATTGAGTGACATCACAGCACAGTGCTAAGGCTCCTGGGCCTGGACACAGCAGCGGCTGCAATATCTCAACGGAGAATACGTTTATATCTATGTGTGTGTGTGCGCATATATATATATATATATATATATATATATATATATATATATATTTCTCCGCCGAAATCACTTTTAAACCCATTTCCACCTTTTTTTCCCTTCTCTTCCTCTTACTTTTTTTTCACGTTTTTTTACGTTTTTCTCCTTTTCGCCTCTTTTCTGGGCGTATTATTCTTCTTTTTCTTCTTTTTTTTCGTCTAATGCATACCCCATCAGTGCAGCAATGCTTATTCAATACCGCCAGCAGATGGAGACACTGGGGGATAATTTTCTAAGGATTTATACTGATTTTTCCTGTCTGAATTTGTCGCACAGAAAGTTGCAGGCCAAATATGTGTGACATTTCTGCGACTTTAGCTTCTAGAGCATTTTTACAACATTATACATAGGTGCTGAATACATAAAAAGCGACTGTTCAGCGACAGACAAGTCGCATCGGCTGAAAGTAGGCCAGAATGTCAGTCCATGTTGGAGCAGGTTTAGATACAGTCTAAAGCATAGATCTCAAAGTCTGTGCACAGAATTTAGCAAGGGCCTCGCACCTTCTGATGCATCAGGTAGGTGCACAATAGCATAGCCTAACCCTCTGTACTTTGGTCTATATTGATGCGGGACATAGACAGCCAGCTGATGACCAATCCATTAGTGCAATGGATGGCTGGAAGCATTTGTCTTTGCCTTTGCAATACCACAGAAGCAATGCATGGTCAATGTACAGCAATGACACACCTGTGTGAACAGCCAGGAGACCCCCCCCCCCCATGTTATGTTACATAGTTACATAGTTAGTACGGTCGAAAAAAGACATATGTCCATCAAGTTCAACCAGGGAATTAAGGGGTAGGGGTGTGGCGCGATATTGGGGAAGGGATGAGATTTTATATTTCTTCATAAGCATTAATCTTATTTTGTCAATTAGGAACATTCAGCACCCACCCGCTATCAAGGCAGCTGCCTATCATGTCATGCCCTACCTGCACAGGTGTGCTGGCTACTCAAATGATCCAATTAAGGAGGCCATTTAGTCAGCAGCAGCAGAAGTCCTGTGCCTGGACGCTCCAACAGGGGCCAGACACAAGCAGAAGCAGAAGCAGCAGAAGCAGCAGCAGCACCACCTTTTGTTTTTTGGCTGCAGCAGCAGCAAGGCCCACAGGGCTGGCTAGCTGGCTAGCCAGCAAGCAGGTAGCAATGAAAGTAGGAATCTTTCTTTTTAACCCTGTAAGGGGGTGGTGCACTGTACCCGAAGATACTGCCATATCGGGTCAATGCATAGGGCGACGGAAGCAAGCTTCGAAATCGGCCCCCGTTCTCAAAAATCCATTTAATATATGGTCCCCAGATAGGGGACGTATCAGATATTAAACTGATAAGAACAGATACTACACTTGATCTTAGCCAAAAGGCCGAGAAGCGATAACCGTGAAAGGGGCGGGCCCAACAAGGTCCCCTTCATGGGCACTATCACTGCTTGCTGTCAGGGAGGCTGCCAGACAATTTTCCATGCACACTCTGGGCTGGGGGGCAGTCAACCACCAGTACACACAGCAGAACCTAAACCCATACCATTATTGCTAAGCAGCAAGACAGGGGCCCATTGCACTCCCACGGGGCCTTTTTAAATGCAATCCATAACCCGGATTTGCCAGGAACCCTTCTTACTCCTCCTACTTGCATGTGACACTGGGCTTAGGATCTGCATAGGAAACACACACACAAGCACACACCTACCTTTGTTGCCTGCAGATGCCTCCTTGGCTGTCCCCAAACGGTATCAAACCAACACCCACGGGAAGCTGTAAGCATAGAGGACATGCCTGCACCCCATTGGACTTACCTGTGTGGGTTAAATCCGGGTTATTTGACAACCTATGGCGGTGATGGTTCTGCTCAGGCAGAGCAGTGCTGATGCTCCTCATAAAGCTGTCGCTGCTGTGAAGGTTCTAGGTGACATCACAAATCCCTATGGTTACATACACAACAAAGCTGGGTTGTTGTTGTTTACACTCTGCAAGGCCTGTGGAAGTGAGTGACATCATAGCACTGTAGTTCTGAGGGTTCAAGATGGATGCAACAATCTCCTGTTGCTTCTATGAAGGCCGTAATAGACGACATCACCAAACAGCTCCATAGTCACATACACAGCAAAGGAGAGATGTTGTTTACACCTAGTGATGTCAGTGGTATTGAGTGACATCACAGCACAGTGCTAAGGCTCCTGGGCCTGGACACAGCAGCGGCTGCAATATCTCAACGGAGAATACGTTTATATCTATGTGTGTGTGTGCGCATATATATATATATATATATATATATATATATATATATATATATATATTTCTCCGCCGAAATCACTTTTAAACCCATTTCCACCTTTTTTTCCCTTCTCTTCCCCTTACTTTTTTTTCACGTTTTTTTACGTTTTTCTCCTTTTCGCCTCTTTTCTGGGCGTATTATTCTTCTTTTTCTTCTTTTTTTTCGTCTAATGCATACCCCATCAGTGCAGCAATGCTTATTCAATACCGCCAGCAGATGGAGACACTGGGGGATAATTTTCTAAGGATTTATACTGATTTTTCCTGTCTGAATTTGTCGCACAGAAAGTTGCAGGCCAAATATGTGTGACATTTCTGCGACTTTAGCTTCTAGAGCATTTTTACAACATTATACATAGGTGCTGAATACATAAAAAGCGACTGTTCAGCGACAGACAAGTCGCATCGGCTGAAAGTAGGCCAGAATGTCAGTCCATGTTGGAGCAGGTTTAGATACAGTCTAAAGCATAGATCTCAAAGTCTGTGCACAGAATTTAGCAAGGGCCTCGCACCTTCTGATGCATCAGGTAGGTGCACAATAGCATAGCCTAACCCTCTGTACTTTGGTCTATATTGATGCGGGACATAGACAGCCAGCTGATGACCAATCCATTAGTGCAATGGATGGCTGGAAGCATTTGTCTTTGCCTTTGCAATACCACAGAAGCAATGCATGGTCAATGTACAGCAATGACACACCTGTGTGAACAGCCAGGAGACCCCCCCCCCCATGTTATGTTACATAGTTACATAGTTAGTACGGTCGAAAAAAGACATATGTCCATCAAGTTCAACCAGGGAATTAAGGGGTAGGGGTGTGGCGCGATATTGGGGAAGGGATGAGATTTTATATTTCTTCATAAGCATTAATCTTATTTTGTCAATTAGGAACATTCAGCACCCACCCGCTATCAAGGCAGCTGCCTATCATGTCATGCCCTACCTGCACAGGTGTGCTGGCTACTCAAATGATCCAATTAAGGAGGCCATTTAGTCAGCAGCAGCATAAGTCCTGTGCCTGGACGCTCCAACAGGGGCCAGACACAAGCAGAAGCAGAAGCAGCAGAAGCAGCAGCAGCACCACCTTTTGTTTTTTGGCTGCAGCAGCAGCAAGGCCCACAGGGCTGGCTAGCTGGCTAGCCAGCAAGCAGGTAGCAATGAAAGTAGGAATCTTTCTTTTTAACCCTGTAAGGGGGTGGTGCACTGTACCCGAAGATACTGCCATATCGGGTCAATGCATAGGGCGACGGAAGCAAGCTTCGAAATCGGCCCCCGTTCTCAAAAATCCATTTAATATATGGTCCCCAGATAGGGGACGTATCAGATATTAAACTGATAAGAACAGATACTACACTTGATCTTAGCCAAAAGGCCGAGAAGCGATAACCGTGAAAGGGGCGGGCCCAACAAGGTCCCCTTCATGGGCACTATCACTGCTTGCTGTCAGGGAGGCTGCCAGACAATTTTCCATGCACACTCTGGGCTGGGGGGCAGTCAACCACCAGTACACACAGCAGAACCTAAACCCATACCATTATTGCTAAGCAGCAAGACAGGGGCCCATTGCACTCCCACGGGGCCTTTTTAAATGCAATCCATAACCCGGATTTGCCAGGAACCCTTCTTACTCCTCCTACTTGCATGTGACACTGGGCTTAGGATCTGCATAGGAAACACACACACAAGCACACACCTACCTTTGTTGCCTGCAGATGCCTCCTTGGCTGTCCCCAAACGGTATCAAACCAACACCCACGGGAAGCTGTAAGCATAGAGGACATGCCTGCACCCCATTGGACTTACCTGTGTGGGTTAAATCCGGGTTATTTGACAACCTATGGCGGTGATGGTTCTGCTCAGGCAGAGCAGTGCTGATGCTCCTCATAAAGCTGTCGCTGCTGTGAAGGTTCTAGGTGACATCACAAATCCCTTTGGTTACATACACAACAAAGCTGGGTTGTTGTTGTTTACACTCTGCAAGGCCTGTGGAAGTGAGTGACATCATAGCACTGTAGTTCTGAGGGTTCAAGATGGATGCAACAATCTCCTGTTGCTTCTATGAAGGCCGTAATAGACGACATCACCAAACAGCTCCATAGTCACATACACAGCAAAGGAGAGATGTTGTTTACACCTAGTGATGTCAGTGGTATTGAGTGACATCACAGCACAGTGCTAAGGCTCCTGGGCCTGGACACAGCAGCGGCTGCAATATCTCAACGGAGAATACGTTTATATCTATGTGTGTGTGTGCGCATATATATATATATATATATATATATATATATATATATATATATATTTCTCCGCCGAAATCACTTTTAAACCCATTTCCACCTTTTTTTCCCTTCTCTTCCTCTTACTTTTTTTTCACGTTTTTTTACGTTTTTCTCCTTTTCGCCTCTTTTCTGGGCGTATTATTCTTCTTTTTCTTCTTTTTTTTCGTCTAATGCATACCCCATCAGTGCAGCAATGCTTATTCAATACCGCCAGCAGATGGAGACACTGGGGGATAATTTTCTAAGGATTTATACTGATTTTTCCTGTCTGAATTTGTCGCACAGAAAGTTGCAGGCCAAATATGTGTGACATTTCTGCGACTTTAGCTTCTAGAGCATTTTTACAACATTATACATAGGTGCTGAATACATAAAAAGCGACTGTTCAGCGACAGACAAGTCGCATCGGCTGAAAGTAGGCCAGAATGTCAGTCCATGTTGGAGCAGGTTTAGATACAGTCTAAAGCATAGATCTCAAAGTCTGTGCACAGAATTTAGCAAGGGCCTCGCACCTTCTGATGCATCAGGTAGGTGCACAATAGCATAGCCTAACCCTCTGTACTTTGGTCTATATTGATGCGGGACATAGACAGCCAGCTGATGACCAATCCATTAGTGCAATGGATGGCTGGAAGCATTTGTCTTTGCCTTTGCAATACCACAGAAGCAATGCATGGTCAATGTACAGCAATGACACACCTGTGTGAACAGCCAGGAGACCCCCCCCCCCCATGTTATGTTACATAGTTACATAGTTAGTACGGTCGAAAAAAGACATATGTCCATCAAGTTCAACCAGGGAATTAAGGGGTAGGGGTGTGGCGCGATATTGGGGAAGGGATGAGATTTTATATTTCTTCATAAGCATTAATCTTATTTTGTCAATTAGGAACATTCAGCACCCACCCGCTATCAAGGCAGCTGCCTATCATGTCATGCCCTACCTGCACAGGTGTGCTGGCTACTCAAATGATCCAATTAAGGAGGCCATTTAGTCAGCAGCAGCAGAAGTCCTGTGCCTGGACGCTCCAACAGGGGCCAGACACAAGCAGAAGCAGAAGCAGCAGAAGCAGCAGCAGCACCACCTTTTGTTTTTTGGCTGCAGCAGCAGCAAGGCCCACAGGGCTGGCTAGCTGGCTAGCCAGCAAGCAGGTAGCAATGAAAGTAGGAATCTTTCTTTTTAACCCTGTAAGGGGGTGGTGCACTGTACCCGAAGATACTGCCATATCGGGTCAATGCATAGGGCGACGGAAGCAAGCTTCGAAATCGGCCCCCGTTCTCAAAAATCCATTTAATATATGGTCCCCAGATAGGGGACGTATCAGATATTAAACTGATAAGAACAGATACTACACTTGATCTTAGCCAAAAGGCCGAGAAGCGATAACCGTGAAAGGGGCGGGCCCAACAAGGTCCCCTTCATGGGCACTATCACTGCTTGCTGTCAGGGAGGCTGCCAGACAATTTTCCATGCACACTCTTGGGCTGGGGGGCAGTCAACCACCAGTACACACAGCAGAACCTAAACCCATACCATTATTGCTAAGCAGCAAGACAGGGGCCCATTGCACTCCCACGGGGCCTTTTTAAATGCAATCCATAACCCGGATTTGCCAGGAACCCTTCTTACTCCTCCTACTTGCATGTGACACTGGGCTTAGGATCTGCATAGGAAACACACACACAAGCACACACCTACCTTTGTTGCCTGCAGATGCCTCCTTGGCTGTCCCCAAACGGTATCAAACCAACACCCACGGGAAGCTGTAAGCATAGAGGACATGCCTGCACCCCATTGGACTTACCTGTGTGGGTTAAATCCGGGTTATTTGACAACCTATGGCGGTGATGGTTCTGCTCAGGCAGAGCAGTGCTGATGCTCCTCATAAAGCTGTCGCTGCTGTGAAGGTTCTAGGTGACATCACAAATCCCTATGGTTACATACACAACAAAGCTGGGTTGTTGTTGTTTACACTCTGCAAGGCCTGTGGAAGTGAGTGACATCATAGCACTGTAGTTCTGAGGGTTCAAGATGGATGCAACAATCTCCTGTTGCTTCTATGAAGGCCGTAATAGACGACATCACCAAACAGCTCCATAGTCACATACACAGCAAAGGAGAGATGTTGTTTACACCTAGTGATGTCAGTGGTATTGAGTGACATCACAGCACAGTGCTAAGGCTCCTGGGCCTGGACACAGCAGCGGCTGCAATATCTCAACGGAGAATACGTTTATATCTATGTGTGTGTGTGCGCATATATATATATATATATATATATATATATATTTCTCCGCCGAAATCACTTTTAAACCCATTTCCACCTTTTTTTCCCTTCTCTTCCTCTTACTTTTTTTTCACGTTTTTTTACGTTTTTCTCCTTTTCGCCTCTTTTCTGGGCGTATTATTCTTCTTTTTCTTCTTTTTTTTCGTCTAATGCATACCCCATCAGTGCAGCAATGCTTATTCAATACCGCCAGCAGATGGAGACACTGGGGGATAATTTTCTAAGGATTTATACTGATTTTTCCTGTCTGAATTTGTCGCACAGAAAGTTGCAGGCCAAATATGTGTGACATTTCTGCGACTTTAGCTTCTAGAGCATTTTTACAACATTATACATAGGTGCTGAATACATAAAAAGCGACTGTTCAGCGACAGACAAGTCGCATCGGCTGAAAGTAGGCCAGAATGTCAGTCCATGTTGGAGCAGGTTTAGATACAGTCTAAAGCATAGATCTCAAAGTCTGTGCACAGAATTTAGCAAGGGCCTCGCACCTTCTGATGCATCAGGTAGGTGCACAATAGCATAGCCTAACCCTCTGTACTTTGGTCTATATTGATGCGGGACATAGACAGCCAGCTGATGACCAATCCATTAGTGCAATGGATGGCTGGAAGCATTTGTCTTTGCCTTTGCAATACCACAGAAGCAATGCATGGTCAATGTACAGCAATGACACACCTGTGTGAACAGCCAGGAGACCCCCCCCCCCATGTTATGTTACATAGTTACATAGTTAGTACGGTCGAAAAAAGACATATGTCCATCAAGTTCAACCAGGGAATTAAGGGGTAGGGGTGTGGCGCGATATTGGGGAAGGGATGAGATTTTATATTTCTTCATAAGCATTAATCTTATTTTGTCAATTAGGAACATTCAGCACCCACCCGCTATCAAGGCAGCTGCCTATCATGTCATGCCCTACCTGCACAGGTGTGCTGGCTACTCAAATGATCCAATTAAGGAGGCCATTTAGTCAGCAGCAGCAGAAGTCCTGTGCCTGGACGCTCCAACAGGGGCCAGACACAAGCAGAAGCAGAAGCAGCAGAAGCAGCAGCAGCACCACCTTTTGTTTTTTGGCTGCAGCAGCAGCAAGGCCCACAGGGCTGGCTAGCTGGCTAGCCAGCAAGCAGGTAGCAATGAAAGTAGGAATCTTTCTTTTTAACCCTGTAAGGGGGTGGTGCACTGTACCCGAAGATACTGCCATATCGGGTCAATGCATAGGGCGACGGAAGCAAGCTTCGAAATCGGCCCCCGTTCTCAAAAATCCATTTAATATATGGTCCCCAGATAGGGGACGTATCAGATATTAAACTGATAAGAACAGATACTACACTTGATCTTAGCCAAAAGGCCGAGAAGCGATAACCGTGAAAGGGGCGGGCCCAACAAGGTCCCCTTCATGGGCACTATCACTGCTTGCTGTCAGGGAGGCTGCCAGACAATTTTCCATGCACACTCTGGGCTGGGGGGCAGTCAACCACCAGTACACACAGCAGAACCTAAACCCATACCATTATTGCTAAGCAGCAAGACAGGGGCCCATTGCACTCCCACGGGGCCTTTTTAAATGCAATCCATAACCCGGATTTGCCAGGAACCCTTCTTACTCCTCCTACTTGCATGTGACACTGGGCTTAGGATCTGCATAGGAAACACACACACAAGCACACACCTACCTTTGTTGCCTGCAGATGCCTCCTTGGCTGTCCCCAAACGGTATCAAACCAACACCCACGGGAAGCTGTAAGCATAGAGGACATGCCTGCACCCCATTGGACTTACCTGTGTGGGTTAAATCCGGGTTATTTGACAACCTTTGGCGGTGATGGTTCTGCTCAGGCAGAGCAGTGCTGATGCTCCTCATAAAGCTGTCGCTGCTGTGAAGGTTCTAGGTGACATCACAAATCCCTATGGTTACATACACAACAAAGCTGGGTTGTTGTTGTTTACACTCTGCAAGGCCTGTGGAAGTGAGTGACATCATAGCACTGTAGTTCTGAGGGTTCAAGATGGATGCAACAATCTCCTGTTGCTTCTATGAAGGCCGTAATAGACGACATCACCAAACAGCTCCATAGTCACATACACAGCAAAGGAGAGATGTTGTTTACACCTAGTGATGTCAGTGGTATTGAGTGACATCACAGCACAGTGCTAAGGCTCCTGGGCCTGGACACAGCAGCGGCTGCAATATCTCAACGGAGAATACGTTTATATCTATGTGTGTGTGTGCGCATATATATATATATATATATATATATATATATATATATATATATATATATTTCTCCGCCGAAATCACTTTTAAACCCATTTCCACCTTTTTTTCCCTTCTCTTCCTCTTACTTTTTTTTCACGTTTTTTTACGTTTTTCTCCTTTTCGCCTCTTTTCTGGGCGTATTATTCTTCTTTTTCTTCTTTTTTTTCGTCTAATGCATACCCCATCAGTGCAGCAATGCTTATTCAATACCGCCAGCAGATGGAGACACTGGGGGATAATTTTCTAAGGATTTATACTGATTTTTCCTGTCTGAATTTGTCGCACAGAAAGTTGCAGGCCAAATATGTGTGACATTTCTGCGACTTTAGCTTCTAGAGCATTTTTACAACATTATACATAGGTACTGAATACATAAAAAGCGACTGTTCAGCGACAGACAAGTCGCATCGGCTGAAAGTAGGCCAGAATGTCAGTCCATGTTGGAGCAGGTTTAGATACAGTCTAAAGCATAGATCTCAAAGTCTGTGCACAGAATTTAGCAAGGGCCTCGCACCTTCTGATGCATCAGGTAGGTGCACAATAGCATAGCCTAACCCTCTGTACTTTGGTCTATATTGATGCGGGACATAGACAGCCAGCTGATGACCAATCCATTAGTGCAATGGATGGCTGGAAGCATTTGTCTTTGCCTTTGCAATACCACAGAAGCAATGCATGGTCAATGTACAGCAATGACACACCTGTGTGAACAGCCAGGAGACCCCCCCCCCCCATGTTATGTTACATAGTTACATAGTTAGTACGGTCGAAAAAAGACATATGTCCATCAAGTTCAACCAGGGAATTAAGGGGTAGGGGTGTGGCGCGATATTGGGGAAGGGATGAGATTTTATATTTCTTCATAAGCATTAATCTTATTTTGTCAATTAGGAACATTCAGCACCCACCCGCTATCAAGGCAGCTGCCTATCATGTCATGCCCTACCTGCACAGGTGTGCTGGCTACTCAAATGATCCAATTAAGGAGGCCATTTAGTCAGCAGCAGCAGAAGTCCTGTGCCTGGACGCTCCAACAGGGGCCAGACACAAGCAGAAGCAGAAGCAGCAGAAGCAGCAGCAGCACCACCTTTTGTTTTTTGGCTGCAGCAGCAGCAAGGCCCACAGGGCTGGCTAGCTGGCTAGCCAGCAAGCAGGTAGCAATGAAAGTAGGAATCTTTCTTTTTAACCCTGTAAGGGGGTGGTGCACTGTACCCGAAGATACTGCCATATCGGGTCAATGCATAGGGCGACGGAAGCAAGCTTCGAAATCGGCCCCCGTTCTCAAAAATCCATTTAATATATGGTCCCCAGATAGGGGACGTATCAGATATTAAACTGATAAGAACAGATACTACACTTGATCTTAGCCAAAAGGCCGAGAAGCGATAACCGTGAAAGGGGCGGGCCCAACAAGGTCCCCTTCATGGGCACTATCACTGCTTGCTGTCAGGGAGGCTGCCAGACAATTTTCCATGCACACTCTGGGCTGGGGGGCAGTCAACCACCAGTACACACAGCAGAACCTAAACCCATACCATTATTGCTAAGCAGCAAGACAGGGGCCCATTGCACTCCCACGGGGCCTTTTTAAATGCAATCCATAACCCGGATTTGCCAGGAACCCTTCTTACTCCTCCTACTTGCATGTGACACTGGGCTTAGGATCTGCATAGGAAACACACACACAAGCACACACCTACCTTTGTTGCCTGCAGATGCCTCCTTGGCTGTCCCCAAACGGTATCAAACCAACACCCACGGGAAGCTGTAAGCATAGAGGACATGCCTGCACCCCATTGGACTTACCTGTGTGGGTTAAATCCGGGTTATTTGACAACCTATGGCGGTGATGGTTCTGCTCAGGCAGAGCAGTGCTGATGCTCCTCATAAAGCTGTCGCTGCTGTGAAGGTTCTAGGTGACATCACAAATCCCTATGGTTACATACACAACAAAGCTGGGTTGTTGTTGTTTACACTCTGCAAGGCCTGTGGAAGTGAGTGACATCATAGCACTGTAGTTCTGAGGGTTCAAGATGGATGCAACAATCTCCTGTTGCTTCTATGAAGGCCGTAATAGACGACATCACCAAACAGCTCCATAGTCACATACACAGCAAAGGAGAGATGTTGTTTACACCTAGTGATGTCAGTGGTATTGAGTGACATCACAGCACAGTGCTAAGGCTCCTGGGCCTGGACACAGCAGCGGCTGCAATATCTCAACGGAGAATACGTTTATATCTATGTGTGTGTGTGCGCATATATATATATATATATATATATATTTCTCCGCCGAAATCACTTTTAAACCCATTTCCACCTTTTTTTCCCTTCTCTTCCTCTTACTTTTTTTTCACGTTTTTTTACGTTTTTCTCCTTTTCGCCTCTTTTCTGGGCGTATTATTCTTCTTTTTCTTCTTTTTTTTCGTCTAATGCATACCCCATCAGTGCAGCAATGCTTATTCAATACCGCCAGCAGATGGAGACACTGGGGGATAATTTTCTAAGGATTTATACTGATTTTTCCTGTCTGAATTTGTCGCACAGAAAGTTGCAGGCCAAATATGTGTGACATTTCTGCGACTTTAGCTTCTAGAGCATTTTTACAACATTATACATAGGTGCTGAATACATAAAAAGCGACTGTTCAGCGACAGACAAGTCGCATCGGCTGAAAGTAGGCCAGAATGTCAGTCCATGTTGGAGCAGGTTTAGATACAGTCTAAAGCATAGATCTCAAAGTCTGTGCACAGAATTTAGCAAGGGCCTCGCACCTTCTGATGCATCAGGTAGGTGCACAATAGCATAGCCTAACCCTCTGTACTTTGGTCTATATTGATGCGGGACATAGACAGCCAGCTGATGACCAATCCATTAGTGCAATGGATGGCTGGAAGCATTTGTCTTTGCCTTTGCAATACCACAGAAGCAATGCATGGTCAATGTACAGCAATGACACACCTGTGTGAACAGCCAGGAGACCCCCCCCCCCATGTTATGTTACATAGTTACATAGTTAGTACGGTCGAAAAAAGACATATGTCCATCAAGTTCAACCAGGGAATTAAGGGGTAGGGGTGTGGCGCGATATTGGGGAAGGGATGAGATTTTATATTTCTTCATAAGCATTAATCTTATTTTGTCAATTAGGAACATTCAGCACCCACCCGCTATCAAGGCAGCTGCCTATCATGTCATGCCCTACCTGCACAGGTGTGCTGGCTACTCAAATGATCCAATTAAGGAGGCCATTTAGTCAGCAGCAGCAGAAGTCCTGTGCCTGGACGCTCCAACAGGGGCCAGACACAAGCAGAAGCAGAAGCAGCAGAAGCAGCAGCAGCACCACCTTTTGTTTTTTGGCTGCAGCAGCAGCAAGGCCCACAGGGCTGGCTAGCTGGCTAGCCAGCAAGCAGGTAGCAATGAAAGTAGGAATCTTTCTTTTTAACCCTGTAAGGGGGTGGTGCACTGTACCCGAAGATACTGCCATATCGGGTCAATGCATAGGGCGACGGAAGCAAGCTTCGAAATCGGCCCCCGTTCTCAAAAATCCATTTAATATATGGTCCCCAGATAGGGGACGTATCAGATATTAAACTGATAAGAACAGATACTACACTTGATCTTAGCCAAAAGGCCGAGAAGCGATAACCGTGAAAGGGGCGGGCCCAACAAGGTCCCCTTCATGGGCACTATCACTGCTTGCTGTCAGGGAGGCTGCCAGACAATTTTCCATGCACACTCTGGGCTGGGGGGCAGTCAACCACCAGTACACACAGCAGAACCTAAACCCATACCATTATTGCTAAGCAGCAAGACAGGGGCCCATTGCACTCCCACGGGGCCTTTTTAAATGCAATCCATAACCCGGATTTGCCAGGAACCCTTCTTACTCCTCCTACTTGCATGTGACACTGGGCTTAGGATCTGCATAGGAAACACACACACAAGCACACACCTACCTTTGTTGCCTGCAGATGCCTCCTTGGCTGTCCCCAAACGGTATCAAACCAACACCCACGGGAAGCTGTAAGCATAGAGGACATGCCTGCACCCCATTGGACTTACCTGTGTGGGTTAAATCCGGGTTATTTGACAACCTATGGCGGTGATGGTTCTGCTCAGGCAGAGCAGTGCTGATGCTCCTCATAAAGCTGTCGCTGCTGTGAAGGTTCTAGGTGACATCACAAATCCCTATGGTTACATACACAACAAAGCTGGGTTGTTGTTGTTTACACTCTGCAAGGCCTGTGGAAGTGAGTGACATCATAGCACTGTAGTTCTGAGGGTTCAAGATGGATGCAACAATCTCCTGTTGCTTCTATGAAGGCCGTAATAGACGACATCACCAAACAGCTCCATAGTCACATACACAGCAAAGGAGAGATGTTGTTTACACCTAGTGATGTCAGTGGTATTGAGTGACATCACAGCACAGTGCTAAGGCTCCTGGGCCTGGACACAGCAGCGGCTGCAATATCTCAACGGAGAATACGTTTATATCTATGTGTGTGTGTGCGCATATATATATATATATATATATATATATATATATATATATATATTTCTCCGCCGAAATCACTTTTAAACCCATTTCCACCTTTTTTTCCCTTCTCTTCCTCTTACTTTTTTTTCACGTTTTTTTACGTTTTTCTCCTTTTCGCCTCTTTTCTGGGCGTATTATTCTTCTTTTTCTTCTTTTTTTTCGTCTAATGCATACCCCATCAGTGCAGCAATGCTTATTCAATACCGCCAGCAGATGGAGACACTGGGGGATAATTTTCTAAGGATTTATACTGATTTTTCCTGTCTGAATTTGTCGCACAGAAAGTTGCAGGCCAAATATGTGTGACATTTCTGCGACTTTAGCTTCTAGAGCATTTTTACAACATTATACATAGGTGCTGAATACATAAAAAGCGACTGTTCAGCGACAGACAAGTCGCATCGGCTGAAAGTAGGCCAGAATGTCAGTCCATGTTGGAGCAGGTTTAGATACAGTCTAAAGCATAGATCTCAAAGTCTGTGCACAGAATTTAGCAAGGGCCTCGCACCTTCTGATGCATCAGGTAGGTGCACAATAGCATAGCCTAACCCTCTGTACTTTGGTCTATATTGATGCGGGACATAGACAGCCAGCTGATGACCAATCCATTAGTGCAATGGATGGCTGGAAGCATTTGTCTTTGCCTTTGCAATACCACAGAAGCAATGCATGGTCAATGTACAGCAATGACACACCTGTGTGAACAGCCAGGAGACCCCCCCCCCCATGTTATGTTACATAGTTACATAGTTAGTACGGTCGAAAAAAGACATATGTCCATCAAGTTCAACCAGGGAATTAAGGGGTAGGGGTGTGGCGCGATATTGGGGAAGGGATGAGATTTTATATTTCTTCATAAGCATTAATCTTATTTTGTCAATTAGGAACATTCAGCACCCACCCGCTATCAAGGCAGCTGCCTATCATGTCATGCCCTACCTGCACAGGTGTGCTGGCTACTCAAATGATCCAATTAAGGAGGCCATTTAGTCAGCAGCAGCAGAAGTCCTGTGCCTGGACGCTCCAACAGGGGCCAGACACAAGCAGAAGCAGAAGCAGCAGAAGCAGCAGCAGCACCACCTTTTGTTTTTTGGCTGCAGCAGCAGCAAGGCCCACAGGGCTGGCTAGCTGGCTAGCCAGCAAGCAGGTAGCAATGAAAGTAGGAATCTTTCTTTTTAACCCTGTAAGGGGGTGGTGCACTGTACCCGAAGATACTGCCATATCGGGTCAATGCATAGGGCGACGGAAGCAAGCTTCGAAATCGGCCCCCGTTCTCAAAAATCCATTTAATATATGGTCCCCAGATAGGGGACGTATCAGATATTAAACTGATAAGAACAGATACTACACTTGATCTTAGCCAAAAGGCCGAGAAGCGATAACCGTGAAAGGGGCGGGCCCAACAAGGTCCCCTTCATGGGCACTATCACTGCTTGCTGTCAGGGAGGCTGCCAGACAATTTTCCATGCACACTCTGGGCTGGGGGGCAGTCAACCACCAGTACACACAGCAGAACCTAAACCCATACCATTATTGCTAAGCAGCAAGACAGGGGCCCATTGCACTCCCACGGGGCCTTTTTAAATGCAATCCATAACCCGGATTTGCCAGGAACCCTTCTTACTCCTCCTACTTGCATGTGACACTGGGCTTAGGATCTGCATAGGAAACACACACACAAGCACACACCTACCTTTGTTGCCT
The DNA here is from genome assembly GCF_029499605.1 of Hyla sarda. Lineage (NCBI taxonomy): Eukaryota > Metazoa > Chordata > Amphibia > Anura > Hylidae > Hyla > Hyla sarda. The sequence goes on from NW_026610992.1 coordinate 125,797, forward strand.
GCAGATGCCTCCTTGGCTGTCCCCAAACGGTATCAAACCAACACCCACGGGAAGCTGTAAGCATAGAGGACATGCCTGCACCCCATTGGACTTACCTGTGTGGGTTAAATCCGGGTTATTTGACAACCTATGGCGGTGATGGTTCTGCTCAGGCAGAGCAGTGCTGATGCTCCTCATAAAGCTGTCGCTGCTGTGAAGGTTCTAGGTGACATCACAAATCCCTATGGTTACATACACAACAAAGCTGGGTTGTTGTTGTTTACACTCTGCAAGGCCTGTGGAAGTGAGTGACATCATAGCACTGTAGTTCTGAGGGTTCAAGATGGATGCAACAATCTCCTGTTGCTTCTATGAAGGCCGTAATAGACGACATCACCAAACAGCTCCATAGTCACATACACAGCAAAGGAGAGATGTTGTTTACACCTAGTGATGTCAGTGGTATTGAGTGACATCACAGCACAGTGCTAAGGCTCCTGGGCCTGGACACAGCAGCGGCTGCAATATCTCAACGGAGAATACGTTTATATCTATGTGTGTGTGTGCGCATATATATATATATATATATATATATATATATATATATTTCTCCGCCGAAATCACTTTTAAACCCATTTCCACCTTTTTTTCCCTTCTCTTCCTCTTACTTTTTTTTCACGTTTTTTTACGTTTTTCTCCTTTTCGCCTCTTTTCTGGGCGTATTATTCTTCTTTTTCTTCTTTTTTTTCGTCTAATGCATACCCCATCAGTGCAGCAATGCTTATTCAATACCGCCAGCAGATGGAGACACTGGGGGATAATTTTCTAAGGATTTATACTGATTTTTCCTGTCTGAATTTGTCGCACAGAAAGTTGCAGGCCAAATATGTGTGACATTTCTGCGACTTTAGCTTCTAGAGCATTTTTACAACATTATACATAGGTGCTGAATACATAAAAAGCGACTGTTCAGCGACAGACAAGTCGCATCGGCTGAAAGTAGGCCAGAATGTCAGTCCATGTTGGAGCAGGTTTAGATACAGTCTAAAGCATAGATCTCAAAGTCTGTGCACAGAATTTAGCAAGGGCCTCGCACCTTCTGATGCATCAGGTAGGTGCACAATAGCATAGCCTAACCCTCTGTACTTTGGTCTATATTGATGCGGGACATAGACAGCCAGCTGATGACCAATCCATTAGTGCAATGGATGGCTGGAAGCATTTGTCTTTGCCTTTGCAATACCACAGAAGCAATGCATGGTCAATGTACAGCAATGACACACCTGTGTGAACAGCCAGGAGACCCCCCCCCCATGTTATGTTACATAGTTGCATAGTTAGTACGGTCGAAAAAAGACATATGTCCATCAAGTTCAACCAGGGAATTAAGGGGTAGGGGTGTGGCGCGATATTGGGGAAGGGATGAGATTTTATATTTCTTCATAAGCATTAATCTTATTTTGTCAATTAGGAACATTCAGCACCCACCCGCTATCAAGGCAGCTGCCTATCATGTCATGCCCTACCTGCACAGGTGTGCTGGCTACTCAAATGATCCAATTAAGGAGGCCATTTAGTCAGCAGCAGCAGAAGTCCTGTGCCTGGACGCTCCAACAGGGGCCAGACACAAGCAGAAGCAGAAGCAGCAGAAGCAGCAGCAGCACCACCTTTTGTTTTTTGGCTGCAGCAGCAGCAGCAAGGCCCACAGGGCTGGCTAGCTGGCTAGCCAGCAAGCAGGTAGCAATGAAAGTAGGAATCTTTCTTTTTAACCCTGTAAGGGGGTGGTGCACTGTACCCGAAGATACTGCCATATCGGGTCAATGCATAGGGCGACGGAAGCAAGCTTCGAAATCGGCCCCCGTTCTCAAAAATCCATTTAATATATGGTCCCCAGATAGGGGACGTATCAGATATTAAACTGATAAGAACAGATACTACACTTGATCTTAGCCAAAAGGCCGAGAAGCGATAACCGTGAAAGGGGCGGGCCCAACAAGGTCCCCTTCATGGGCACTATCACTGCTTGCTGTCAGGGAGGCTGCCAGACAATTTTCCATGCACACTCTGGGCTGGGGGGCAGTCAACCACCAGTACACACAGCAGAACCTAAACCCATACCATTATTGCTAAGCAGCAAGACAGGGGCCCATTGCACTCCCACGGGGCCTTTTTAAATGCAATCCATAACCCGGATTTGCCAGGAACCCTTCTTACTCCTCCTACTTGCATGTGACACTGGGCTTAGGATCTGCATAGGAAACACACACACAAGCACACACCTACCTTTGTTGCCTGCAGATGCCTCCTTGGCTGTCCCCAAACGGTATCAAACCAACACCCACGGGAAGCTGTAAGCATAGAGGACATGCCTGCACCCCATTGGACTTACCTGTGTGGGTTAAATCCGGGTTATTTGACAACCTATGGCGGTGATGGTTCTGCTCAGGCAGAGCAGTGCTGATGCTCCTCATAAAGCTGTCGCTGCTGTGAAGGTTCTAGGTGACATCACAAATCCCTATGGTTACATACACAACAAAGCTGGGTTGTTGTTGTTTACACTCTGCAAGGCCTGTGGAAGTGAGTGACATCATAGCACTGTAGTTCTGAGGGTTCAAGATGGATGCAACAATCTCCTGTTGCTTCTATGAAGGCCGTAATAGACGACATCACCAAACAGCTCCATAGTCACATACACAGCAAAGGAGAGATGTTGTTTACACCTAGTGATGTCAGTGGTATTGAGTGACATCACAGCACAGTGCTAAGGCTCCTGGGCCTGGACACAGCAGCGGCTGCAATATCTCAACGGAGAATACGTTTATATCTATGTGTGTGTGTGCGCATATATATATATATATATATATATATATATATATATATATATATTTCTCCGCCGAAATCACTTTTAAACCCATTTCCACCTTTTTTTCCCTTCTCTTCCTCTTACTTTTTTTTCACGTTTTTTTACGTTTTTCTCCTTTTCGCCTCTTTTCTGGGCGTATTATTCTTCTTTTTCTTCTTTTTTTTCGTCTAATGCATACCCCATCAGTGCAGCAATGCTTATTCAATACCGCCAGCAGATGGAGACACTGGAGGATAATTTTCTAAGGATTTATACTGATTTTTCCTGTCTGAATTTGTCGCACAGAAAGTTGCAGGCCAAATATGTGTGACATTTCTGCGACTTTAGCTTCTAGAGCATTTTTACAACATTATACATAGGTGCTGAATACATAAAAAGCGACTGTTCAGCGACAGACAAGTCGCATCGGCTGAAAGTAGGCCAGAATGTCAGTCCATGTTGGAGCAGGTTTAGATACAGTCTAAAGCATAGATCTCAAAGTCTGTGCACAGAATTTAGCAAGGGCCTCGCACCTTCTGATGCATCAGGTAGGTGCACAATAGCATAGCCTAACCCTCTGTACTTTGGTCTATATTGATGCGGGACATAGACAGCCAGCTGATGACCAATCCATTAGTGCAATGGATGGCTGGAAGCATTTGTCTTTGCCTTTGCAATACCACAGAAGCAATGCATGGTCAATGTACAGCAATGACACACCTGTGTGAACAGCCAGGAGACCCCCCCCCCCCCCATGTTATGTTACATAGTTACATAGTTAGTACGGTCGAAAAAAGACATATGTCCATCAAGTTCAACCAGGGAATTAAGGGGTAGGGGTGTGGCGCGATATTGGGGAAGGGATGAGATTTTATATTTCTTCATAAGCATTAATCTTATTTTGTCAATTAGGAACATTCAGCACCCACCCGCTATCAAGGCAGCTGCCTATCATGTCATGCCCTACCTGCACAGGTGTGCTGGCTACTCAAATGATCCAATTAAGGAGGCCATTTAGTCAGCAGCAGCAGAAGTCCTGTGCCTGGACGCTCCAACAGGGGCCAGACACAAGCAGAAGCAGAAGCAGCAGAAGCAGCAGCAGCACCACCTTTTGTTTTTTGGCTGCAGCAGCAGCAAGGCCCACAGGGCTGGCTAGCTGGCTAGCCAGCAAGCAGGTAGCAATGAAAGTAGGAATCTTTCTTTTTAACCCTGTAAGGGGGTGGTGCACTGTACCCGAAGATACTGCCATATCGGGTCAATGCATAGGGCGACGGAAGCAAGCTTCGAAATCGGCCCCCGTTCTCAAAAATCCATTTAATATATGGTCCCCAGATAGGGGACGTATCAGATATTAAACTGATAAGAACAGATTTTTTACTTTTAGATATAATATTCTTAGACTAAAAGACCTTACGCAGTCCAGATTACACTTAGTCTGCTAAAAGCATATTCCACAGATGTAGATTCCAAAGACTTTTAGCCACTTTGTGACCTAATCTTTTTTTATCCAATAAATAGAAAACATACATCTCACTAAGAGCTAGGCGAACACAATTTTTAGAGGTAATAGTGTCTCTTTTAAAAAGAAGAATATTCCTCGTCTTCCATAGTGCAATTTTAATACAATTTATACTAATCCACAAAACCCGAGACTTCTCCACAGATAAAACATTATAAAATCCATATAAAATAACTTCATGATTTAAAAAATTAAGATCAGAAATGAATTTTAGTAAGGGTCCTATCAAATGCCATATCTCTTGGGCGTAAAAACAGTTCCAAAAAAGGTGTAAAACTGTTTCCTCACTAGGACACCCCATTCTCGGGCACTTTGCACTACGACACAATCCTCTTCTGTGTTGGAATTCTCTGGTAGGCAAACATTGATGTGCTATCTGCCAGGCCAGATCTTTTAAGTCATTAGATAAGAATCCCATATTCACCATCCTCCAAACTCTTAGAGATTTCTCAGTGGAATAATTAGATATTAAGCAAATCTGTTCTATCTTCCTGATTTCAGGAACTAATTTTCGTGCATTACTACAAATTTCTTGACTAAAATTAGCAATGCCATAAATACGAATAATCTTTTCTAAAACCACATAGTGCGCTGGGGGAATAAATAAGATTGGGGACGTTAAAGGTAAGGTTATCCACTTTCTTTTTCTAAAAATGTGACCTGCAGCATATTTTAAAAAATAAGACCAATAACAGTTTCTTTGCAAGCCATTAAAACACATAGAAAAAAAGTGAACATATAAAAACCTTTTTAAATCAGGCACATCCTTACCCCCCAATTTCTTTGTCTTCATCATTACATCTCTCCTGAGTTTATCCATTTTAGACCCCCATAAAAAATGAAAGCAAATCTTGTTTAAAAACTTTAAGGTGCGTTCACTCGGTGGGAAAACCAAGCTTAAATAAAGCATGATAGGTAGCAACAAAGCTTTCATTATCAGTACTTTTCCTTCTATTGTTAATTTCCTCATTTTCCAAAAACTTATTTTCTTTTGCACTTTCTCTTTGACGATGGACCAGCTTTCCTCTCCATTATTTTCATTGTCAAAGATGACACCCAAGATTTTGATTTTATCATATTGCACATTCACCTCCGTATTGCCCCAATTCCCTATTGCAAAGCAATCACATTTATTTTTATTTAATTTGAAGCCAGAGCCCTCACAAAAAAATTCTGTCTGTCTGATAGCACGTTTCAGGGATGGTTCATCTGAACATAGAATATTAACATCATCCATGTATGCTATCGTCTTTACGCTCTGTCCTCCACTTCCAGGGATTGGCACTCCTCTAATGAGCTTATCTTTTCTCAAAACATTCAACAGAGGTTCTATTGCACATATGAAAAGAATGGGTGATAGGGGGCACCCCTGTTTCACCCCAGACTGTAAACATACCTCTTGGGATAAAAAACCGTTAATTAAAATACGACTAAAACAGTTTTTATATAAAAGTGCAATTTTTCCAACAATAAAATCAGGAAAATTCATTTTCTTTAAAACCAACCATAAAAAATCATGAGAAACACGGTCATAAGCCTTTTGAAAATCCAAGGATAAAATTGCCAATTTCTGATCACATTGTTTCTGATACCATAAAACATCTTTTACAAGGTTTAGATGATCACTTATTTTCCTTCCAGGTACTCCGCATACTTGGTCACTGTGTATAACCTTAGCAATTACCTGCTTGAGCCTATTTGCTAAAATTTTTGCTAAAACCTTATAGTCTGTATTTAGCAGGGTAATAGGCCTCCAATTTTCTAATTTAGAGATGTCTCCTTTTTTAAAAATCAGAGTAACAACACCATCTCTCCAGGACGCAGGTAAAATCTCAGATTTAAAAGCACAGTTAAAAATACCTAAAAGATCATCTTTTAAAATGGACCAAAAACACAGATAAAATTCAACTGGCAACCCATCCGAACCAGGTGTTTTACCATTTAAAAAACTCTTAAAAGTGCTTAAAAGTTCAGGTAAAAAGATTTCATCACAAAGGCTCTCTTGGTCAGTTTTGTCAAGTTTTGAATCCAAGGTATCTAAAACATCATTAGTAAAGGAAATATCAATATCTTTTTTATTAAAAAGCTCCTGATAAAATACTTGTGCTTCTCGCAACATCTCTTCATTAGTTATCTTCCCTTCTATTACAGATATCATTTCTTTCTTTCCCACCACCTTCTTAAAAAAGAATCTCGAACACTTTTCATCATTCTCCAGACATTGCACCTTGCTGTTAAAAATCATTTCTTTTCCTTTTTGACTAATGGCATTTTTTATTTCATTCTTTGTCTGAGCAATAACATCATCCATCTCAAGCCCGGCTTGCTTTAGTTTATAATATGTTTGGATTTTAGTGTTTAACATTTTAAACCATAACTTTTTCTCCTTAGCCTTTTGGATGCCCACACGGATAAAAAACAGTTTGGTCCACTTTTTAACATCCTCCCACCAATCCAAAATATTTTTATATTGGGATTGACGCAATCTCCATTTGTTATAAGCAGCAATAAAATCATTTTTTGTTTTCATGTCCTCTAATAAAGTAGTGTTGAGCTTCCAAACGCCTTTGCCTTTCTCTAGGCCAGGTAAAGTGACATGTGCATATAATAACTTATGATCAGAGAAAATATTCGATAAAAGAGAAACATCAACTAGATTAAAACTTTCCGATAAAAAAATAAAATCAATCCTGGATTTGCAGACATTATTTTCCCATGTGTAACCAGGGTCGTCTGGGTATTTTCTCCTCCAGACATCGGTAAAGTTAAAATCCTCAGTCATACTCTTAATCTGTTTCTCTGTTTTATCCACTCTGACATGCACACTTCCACTCTCACGATGATCACCACTCATACAACAATTAAAATCTCCAGCCATTAAAATAGGTGTTGAACCTGGGATAAAAGCCTGAATATCATTAATCAAGTCGGCTCTCTCATTTTTTTCAGGAGAAGCATAGATGTTAAAAAGCTTAATCTCCGAGCCATTGTACTTAATATTAACTAATAGCGCTCTACCAGGTATAATTTCTAAGAAGGACAAAACTTGTACATCTGAACCTCTAAACAAGATCCCAACACCTGAAGATCTGTTCAGATTGTCACCCGACCAGACCGATGGTCCCAAAGTCCAGCTACGACAAAGGTCCTCATAATTTGGACTATGTTCAATTCCACATTCTTGTAAAAAGAACAGAGAACAGTCCAAGGTCTCTAAAAAACTAAACAAAGCAGCCCTTCTCGTAGGGCTCTTTAGACCTCTCACATTAAGAGAGGAGCACTTTAAGGAAGCTATTCGCTACTGGAGTTTGAGTCCGATATGAAACCCACAGGTGACTCCGGGCTTTCGAACTCTTTGATATTTTTTGGATCGGACGCTGATCTTATAGAAGGCCTCCATGCATGTTGACTGTCCTCACATTCGTCTGAGCTTTTTTTGACAGGCCGTTTAATGCCAAGTTGTGGCTCATCTCCAAGTTCCTTCTTCCGCTTGATCTCCTTCACGCCAACCTCCATGGCTTCACTGCTCACTAGTGACCCTCCACCACCAGAACCCTCCACAGAAGGTCTCCCCTCTGTCTCAGGCACAGCAGAAAGGTCCATAAGCTCCGCCACGACATGAGAAGTTACAGCCGGCTTTTCTGAAGGCGCCTCAGACCGCTGGGGTGCTTTCGCAGGTGGTACTTCAGCTTGCACTACACCCACTCTCCCCGCTACACGGTCAGCCCACGATCTAGCTACACTGGAACGGAGACTGCAATCTTTAAAGGCATGGCCTTCTTCACCACAAATGTTGCAGACGATTTTAGCACAGTCCTTAGAAACATGGCCTTCTTGATTGCACCGACCACAGCGAACTGTAGTGTCCGTGCAAACTTCCATAGTATGTCCGAATTTCTTACATTTCCTACAAAAAGTAGGCATCTCGGGATAAAACAAATAGCCCTTATCCCGACCGATAGAAAAGTTGGAGGGTGGATGACACAACCCTCCAATGCCAGTAGCATCCTCTTTCATTTTCACAAAAAACTTATGTTTCCCCGTCCATAGGTCTTCTGAATTCATCACCTTATGGGAATACTTAACAGAACTGCAGTATTTCCCCAAAAAGAGCTCAATATGGGACACAGTCACAAAGGGATTGTGCATACACACAACTAGAGGAATATCGCCTCCAGTATACAACACTGTGACCGTGATCCCATCAAGCTCAGCAAGGTCTTGATTGCTTTTCAGCTTCTCAAAAAGATTCTGGCATGCATAAGCAGAGTCCAGAGTTAGGATGAAGCTGCCCTTCCGAGGATCTCTGAGACAGACGATGTTCTCTTTCTTCACCCCAAGAAGCTTGTAGAGAGTTTCTTTCACAAAATAAGAAAGTTGGACGAGTTCTTGTTTGTCTTCATCAACATCAAAGCGAAAGGAAAAACGAATCCGCGTTTCACCGGATGTAAGGTAACGGATGCGAACACCCATCTTGTCGATCGCCTTTTCGGTTCCTCGTAGCAGCCCCCCTTGAAAAAGGTAGGACAAACTCCCAGGATCCTCCTGACCAGACACTTGATCTAGCCAAAAGGCCGAGAAGCGATAACCGTGAAAGGGGCGGGCCCAACAAGGTCCCCTTCATGGGCACTATCACTGCTTGCTGTCAGGGAGGCTGCCAGACAATTTTCCATGCACACTCTGGGCTGGGGGGCAGTCAACCACCAGTACACACAGCAGAACCTAAACCCATACCATTATTGCTAAGCAGCAAGACAGGGGCCCATTGCACTCCCACGGGGCCTTTTTAAATGCAATCCATAACCCGGATTTGCCAGGAACCCTTCTTACTCCTCCTACTTGCATGTGACACTGGGCTTAGGATCTGCATAGGAAACACACACACAAGCACACACCTACCTTTGTTGCCTGCAGATGCCTCCTTGGCTGTCCCCAAACGGTATCAAACCAACACCCACGGGAAGCTGTAAGCATAGAGGACATGCCTGCACCCCATTGGACTTACCTGTGTGGGTTAAATCCGGGTTATTTGACAACCTATGGCGGTGATGGTTCTGCTCAGGCAGAGCAGTGCTGATGCTCCTCATAAAGCTGTCGCTGCTGTGAAGGTTCTAGGTGACATCACAAATCCCTATGGTTACATACACAACAAAGCTGGGTTGTTGTTGTTTACACTCTGCAAGGCCTGTGGAAGTGAGTGACATCATAGCACTGTAGTTCTGAGGGTTCAAGATGGATGCAACAATCTCCTGTTGCTTCTATGAAGGCCGTAATAGACGACATCACCAAACAGCTCCATAGTCACATACACAGCAAAGGAGAGATGTTGTTTACACCTAGTGATGTCAGTGGTATTGAGTGACATCACAGCACAGTGCTAAGGCTCCTGGGCCTGGACACAGCAGCGGCTGCAATATCTCAACGGAGAATACGTTTATATCTATGTGTGTGTGTGCGCATATATATATATATATATATATATATATATATATATATATATATATATATATATTTCTCCGCCGAAATCACTTTTAAACCCATTTCCACCTTTTTTTCCCTTCTCTTCCTCTTACTTTTTTTTCACGTTTTTTTACGTTTTTCTCCTTTTCGCCTCTTTTCTGGGCGTATTATTCTTCTTTTTCTTCTTTTTTTTCGTCTAATGCATACCCCATCAGTGCAGCAATGCTTATTCAATACCGCCAGCAGATGGAGACACTGGGGGATAATTTTCTAAGGATTTATACTGATTTTTCCTGTCTGAATTTGTCGCACAGAAAGTTGCAGGCCAAATATGTGTGACATTTCTGCGACTTTAGCTTCTAGAGCATTTTTACAACATTATACATAGGTGCTGAATACATAAAAAGCGACTGTTCAGCGACAGACAAGTCGCATCGGCTGAAAGTAGGCCAGAATGTCAGTCCATGTTGGAGCAGGTTTAGATACAGTCTAAAGCATAGATCTCAAAGTCTGTGCACAGAATTTAGCAAGGGCCTCGCACCTTCTGATGCATCAGGTAGGTGCACAATAGCATAGCCTAACCCTCTGTACTTTGGTCTATATTGATGCGGGACATAGACAGCCAGCTGATGACCAATCCATTAGTGCAATGGATGGCTGGAAGCATTTGTCTTTGCCTTTGCAATACCACAGAAGCAATGCATGGTCAATGTACAGCAATGACACACCTGTGTGAACAGCCAGGAGACCCCCCCCCCCCATGTTATGTTACATAGTTACATAGTTAGTACGGTCGAAAAAAGACATATGTCCATCAAGTTCAACCAGGGAATTAAGGGGTAGGGGTGTGGCGCGATATTGGGGAAGGGATGAGATTTTATATTTCTTCATAAGCATTAATCTTATTTTGTCAATTAGGAACATTCAGCACCCACCCGCTATCAAGGCAGCTGCCTATCATGTCATGCCCTACCTGCACAGGTGTGCTGGCTACTCAAATGATCCAATTAAGGAGGCCATTTAGTCAGCAGCAGCAGAAGTCCTGTGCCTGGACGCTCCAACAGGGGCCAGACACAAGCAGAAGCAGAAGCAGCAGAAGCAGCAGCAGCACCACCTTTTGTTTTTTGGCTGCAGCAGCAGCAAGGCCCACAGGGCTGGCTAGCTGGCTAGCCAGCAAGCAGGTAGCAATGAAAGTAGGAATCTTTCTTTTTAACCCTGTAAGGGGGTGGTGCACTGTACCCGAAGATACTGCCATATCGGGTCAATGCATAGGGCGACGGAAGCAAGCTTCGAAATCGGCCCCCGTTCTCAAAAATCCATTTAATATATGGTCCCCAGATAGGGGACGTATCAGATATTAAACTGATAAGAACAGATACTACACTTGATCTTAGCCAAAAGGCCGAGAAGCGATAACCGTGAAAGGGGCGGGCCCAACAAGGTCCCCTTCATGGGCACTATCACTGCTTGCTGTCAGGGAGGCTGCCAGACAATTTTCCATGCACACTCTGGGCTGGGGGGCAGTCAACCACCAGTACACACAGCAGAACCTAAACCCATACCATTATTGCTAAGCAGCAAGACAGGGGCCCATTGCACTCCCACGGGGCCTTTTTAAATGCAATCCATAACCCGGATTTGCCAGGAACCCTTCTTACTCCTCCTACTTGCATGTGACACTGGGCTTAGGATCTGCATAGGAAACACACACACAAGCACACACCTACCTTTGTTGCCTGCAGATGCCTCCTTGGCTGTCCCCAAACGGTATCAAACCAACACCCACGGGAAGCTGTAAGCATAGAGGACATGCCTGCACCCCATTGGACTTACCTGTGTGGGTTAAATCCGGGTTATTTGACAACCTATGGCGGTGATGGTTCTGCTCAGGCAGAGCAGTGCTGATGCTCCTCATAAAGCTGTCGCTGCTGTGAAGGTTCTAGGTGACATCACAAATCCCTATGGTTACATACACAACAAAGCTGGGTTGTTGTTGTTTACACTCTGCAAGGCCTGTGGAAGTGAGTGACATCATAGCACTGTAGTTCTGAGGGTTCAAGATGGATGCAACAATCTCCTGTTGCTTCTATGAAGGCCGTAATAGACGACATCACCAAACAGCTCCATAGTCACATACACAGCAAAGGAGAGATGTTGTTTACACCTAGTGATGTCAGTGGTATTGAGTGACATCACAGCACAGTGCTAAGGCTCCTGGGCCTGGACACAGCAGCGGCTGCAATATCTCAACGGAGAATACGTTTATATCTATGTGTGTGTGTGCGCATATATATATATATATATATATATATATATATATATATTTCTCCGCCGAAATCACTTTTAAACCCATTTCCACCTTTTTTTCCCTTCTCTTCCTCTTACTTTTTTTTCACGTTTTTTTACGTTTTTCTCCTTTTCGCCTCTTTTCTGGGCGTATTATTCTTCTTTTTCTTCTTTTTTTTCGTCTAATGCATACCCCATCAGTGCAGCAATGCTTATTCAATACCGCCAGCAGATGGAGACACTGGGGGATAATTTTCTAAGGATTTATACTGATTTTTCCTGTCTGAATTTGTCGCACAGAAAGTTGCAGGCCAAATATGTGTGACATTTCTGCGACTTTAGCTTCTAGAGCATTTTTACAACATTATACATAGGTGCTGAATACATAAAAAGCGACTGTTCAGCGACAGACAAGTCGCATCGGCTGAAAGTAGGCCAGAATGTCAGTCCATGTTGGAGCAGGTTTAGATACAGTCTAAAGCATAGATCTCAAAGTCTGTGCACAGAATTTAGCAAGGGCCTCGCACCTTCTGATGCATCAGGTAGGTGCACAATAGCATAGCCTAACCCTCTGTACTTTGGTCTATATTGATGCGGGACATAGACAGCCAGCTGATGACCAATCCATTAGTGCAATGGATGGCTGGAAGCATTTGTCTTTGCCTTTGCAATACCACAGAAGCAATGCATGGTCAATGTACAGCAATGACACACCTGTGTGAACAGCCAGGAGACCCCCCCCCCATGTTATGTTACATAGTTGCATAGTTAGTACGGTCGAAAAAAGACATATGTCCATCAAGTTCAACCAGGGAATTAAGGGGTAGGGGTGTGGCGCGATATTGGGGAAGGGATGAGATTTTATATTTCTTCATAAGCATTAATCTTATTTTGTCAATTAGGAACATTCAGCACCCACCCGCTATCAAGGCAGCTGCCTATCATGTCATGCCCTACCTGCACAGGTGTGCTGGCTACTCAAATGATCCAATTAAGGAGGCCATTTAGTCAGCAGCAGCAGAAGTCCTGTGCCTGGACGCTCCAACAGGGGCCAGACACAAGCAGAAGCAGAAGCAGCAGAAGCAGCAGCAGCACCACCTTTTGTTTTTTGGCTGCAGCAGCAGCAGCAAGGCCC